>NW_024426552.1:59922739-60012806 GCF_017311325.1 Ursus maritimus
ATGTATATACGTCAGCACCTGGATCTATTAAGCATTCCCCTAGTGGAAAGGAAAAATGGCTCAAACGCCGGGCAGTCTGCAAAATGAATCATAATTTAAAATTTGTACTCTCTCTCTCTCTTTTTTTTAAGAAAGCGAGAGCAAGAACAAGCGGGGTGGGGGAGGGGCAGAAAGAGAGGGAGAATCTTAAGCAGGTTCCACACCCAGTGCGGAACAGGACATGGGACTTAATCTCATAACCCTGAGATTATGACCTCATCTGAAATCAAGAGTCAGACGCATAACCAACTGAGCCACCCAGTTGCCCCCAAAATTTGTACTCGCTTATACCCAACAATTCAACTGAGAATGTAATCCAAAATTATATAACAAAATATAATCAGATTAATAACAAAATTGCATTTTAAGATCCACAAGCATTGTTCACAAGAATGTAAAACTTGAAATAACCAAAATGCTCATTAATAAGGAGATGATTAAACAAATAATGATTTTAATATACAATAGAATTCTATGTAGCCATTAAAAATAATTATGTAGGTCTATTCTTGTTGACATAGAAATCTTTCCATAATATATTTACTGAAAAAGGGGAGAATAAAATGTGTTATATAGTTCAGTTTCCTTCTACGTTAGCAAAGAAAAATACTGAAATATTATATAAACCAAAGTGTTAAAAGTGGTTGTCTCAGACAAGGAGTCTTATAAGAGATTATTTTATCTTTTTTCCCCCTGTACCTAATCCATACTTGTATAATATATGTATGGATTGTCTCAATGACGAGAAAAAGTAAATAAAGCTACTTTCATTTTATTTATTTATTATTTATTTTTAAAAATATTTTTACCTTTTTCCCCTGGATTATGCATTTACATTTTTTTTTCAAGTCTATTTTATTTTTTAGTAATCTCTACACCCAATATGGGTCTTTAATTCACAACCCTGAGATGAAGAGTCACATGCTCTTCCAACTAAGCCAGCCAGGTACCCAGCTATATTCATTTTAAATGAGAAAGAATCTGTCTTTAGAGTTTTTAGCTCCTCAAAGGCTCAAATAGCTAAAATAGCATCCACCCACCACTGTCAAGATTCAATTATGAAGAGGCAAAGTAGTGAGTAGTGCAGGGACACGTACCAACCTGAATCACAGCTGTGCCTGATATCCAGGGTACTTATCATTGGCATTTTAAAGTACGCATCTCCAACAACCCATCAAATTTCCAAAGGCCAAATCAACATTTTTCCTTCTTGCTTTCCTCTCCTCTGCCTACTCACTTTTCCTGATTCCAGGCAAATTCTCTTTATACCATATGTATATCAAACAAAAGAAAGGCTGTTTGGTCGGAAAGATTAGAGAGCGTTGTACAGTCGACCCTTGAACAATGTAGGGATTAGGGATGCCAAACCCCCCCCACCCCGCCCAGCAGTGAAAAATCTGTGTATAACTTTTGACTTCTCAAAAATTTAACTACAAATAGCCTACTGCTGACCCGATGCCTTACTGATAACATGAAGAGTTGATTAACACATATTTTGTACATCTATTATATAGCTACAATAATACCTAACTTTTTTTTTTGATATTTCAGGGTACACAGTTTGTCTACAAGTTTGTTCAAACTGTTACAAATCTCCAAAAAGTTCCCAATATATTTATCAAAATATATCCATGTATAAATGGACCCACACAGTCCAAATCTATGTTGTTCAAGGGACAACTGTATTAGCAAGTTTTTCTTGTTTTCGACTTAAATTCCAATTCCTACCATACCAATGCAGAGGGCTGGGAGGGGAGAAAGAAGTTACATGTTTTGAGTACTGAAAATGTGCCAGCTCTTTTAATGTAAACTATTTTTACTTAAAGTTTAAATTACTTTAAGAAGTAGCTCTTTTTTCTTCTCTCTCTTTTTTTTTTAGATGCTAAAACCAATACATAATGAATAACTTGCTTAAGGTTACCTGAATCATATGGCATAACCCATTTCTGATCTTAGATCTGTGTGACTCCCAAGCCAAGGGGCTTGCATTCTTAGTTGAATAAACCTTATTGAATGTCTACTATATGTCAATACTACATTAAGTGCAGAGAAAAATAGCAATGGTCTTTGCCTTCAAGAATCTCACAGGCTAGGGGTGCCTGGGTGGCTCAGGCATCTGCCTTTGGCTCAGGTCATGATCCCAGAGTCCTGGGATTGAGCCCTGTGTCGGCTCCCTGTGCTTCTCCTTCTCCTGCTCCCACTGCTTGTGCTTCCTCTCTCCTGTCTGTCTCTGTCAAATAAATAAATAGAATCTTAAAAAAAAAAAAAATCTCACAGGCTAGTAGGAGACTCAGAGGATGATGAGATGACACAAAGATATAGCCAGCTTCTTGACACAATTTTCTATAATAATATGGGAATAACAATACTTGTTACCAGATATTTATTTTACAAGCACAAACTCAGTAAACAAAAATGAAAATAAAACTCCTCTAAGATCACAAATTTGACCTGTGGGTTGGAAGGCCCTAAATAAATGATCTTTTATCTTCAGCTCTATTCCTAGGTAACATATGCACTCTCTCCATTTCTATGCCATTTGTGAGTAATACACAAATTACTAAAAGCATGTAAAGTCTGATTTTATGAACAGTTTTATATTACATATGCAAATTGTGTTGCACTGATTTGGTTTTCAAGGTAAATGTTGACAATTGTTATCAATATTACTCACTTCCCTAAATTCAGAAGTTAATCTAAGGAAGTTGGCTTGAAACACATGATCTTTTTTTTTTTTTTAGTTTTTTAAGGAACAACCTTTAGGTAGGGAAGATCTGGAAACCTAAGGAATGTGTTTCAATACCTTGGTGGAATTAAAGGAAATAAGAATTAAAGGAATTAAAGGAAGTAAGCATATTAACCAGCAATTACAAATATATGCACAATTTTCATGTAGGATCATAGAAACATGGATCATGCTCACTACTGAATTATGGATTAGTCATACTGGTCTTCATTGCAAGCCGGTAGTGTGAATTTCACAGTGTTCATTCATGACATTCCAGAAAAATTCTATTTATTTATGTATGGCTTCTTAAACAATAGAGTAAAATATAAGATATGAAAATTTGTGTCATATTTAGCTAGCTTTTACACCTAGTGCTCATTTCTTTCTTTTAGTCCTATGGTAACATTTTGCATTTTGTACTTGCTGTACCAGCAGGCTTGATGAAAAGATATGAGATTTTCAAATGAGAGAAGGACATCAGTTCCCATCCCTGTACAAATGAACAAGTACACATGGAAGAGAGAGAAAATAAAAGCGTAGAAGTACTTATCGGTTTCTCTTTTGCAAGGCTTACTGTACAGAGACAAAATGCAGATGAAGATGGGGACCTGAGTAGCACCCTCCCCTCCGGAATTTGTGGCTGCCCCACACACCTGCCTGTCATGTCGGCCAGGGGTCCCTATTGTGAAAGCTCTGGATTGAATATTAATGGTGCTCAAAACCCAACTCTGGTTCTTTCTCTCTTCCTTCTAAGTTGTGAATACATTAGCATCTCTGGCTGAATGAGTACCCCCCCCCCCCAGCAACCTCACAATACATCTCAGGTAAAACATAAAACATAAAAAAGCTACTTTTGAATGCCAAGTCAACAACGTTGCTCACATGGATGGAATGTCAGAAATTGCACCCAGAAATACTATTCGCTATTTTATTTCTCCTGAAAAGGTGGTGTCTGTCAGAATGAAAGCTGCTGACTTTTGCTTAGAAATTCCTACCACTCAGCGAGGGCAGCATGGAGCCTGACACAGGAATCAACACCGACCTAGAAAACGCCCAAAAGGGCAAGAGTGCTTCACAGCTGCTCTAAGATAAACTCTTTCTTTACTTACTTAACAGCATTTCTTAAACCCAAACTACTAGAGTAATGTCTCTAACTGTTCAGTGTCAGTACGTTGTCCAAATGACTGGTACCACTTGATATCTTTTTAATTTGCAGTTTTCTAGGGCTATTTGGGAATTGGAATGTTTTTTTTTTTTTTAGTATTATGCAGCCATCTCCCCATAACAAACTAGTTTTAATTTCATGCAAGGAGCGTGCAAAGTGTACACAGGGGAAATGTGCAGTTTGGTGCTCACAGGCTAGGGAGTTAACATCCCACAGGATGGCATTTTAATCACCACTCTCCAATTCACGTTTCTATGAGGCTTGTGACTTTCCAAGTTCCAACCGACTATTTGACTGCACAACTTTTACAAAGGCAGAAAGGGAAGAGGGGCACATGCTACAGGATGATTTACTGGAGTTGTAATGCTAGGACAGCACAAAAACCCCATAAATATTCTTCTTAATGTTTTACTTTATATGACAGCTTTCAAGTGATATATTGTCTGACAATTTTCCACATGGCTATATAAACACATTCTTTGCTGCAGCCCTAATATATGACAAAGTCTCTGCAGGCTAATATATGGAGTCAGGGTGTGTTTCAGTGTGCACAGTCCTGATAATTGAGATTTCCATGCCTAAAAAATCTATCCCGACTTTGTACGGTGGGTTTCTTCTTACCATCTCAAAAGAAAAAGGAAAAAAAAAAGGTGAAAGCAGAAGAAAAAAAGTCAAGAGTAGTACCACATGTGTGTTTCCATTCTTACTCAACCAACCCAAGTATCTGTAATTTTCTACATAAACAGAACTCACAGTATTAGAATCTCTTTTCTCATCTTCATGGGACCCTATACCAAAGCCAAAGTTTTGATAGTACCTTTTAAACTAGATGTTTAAAATTAGATAGATGATTGATTTTTCTTGGTAAGGCAGCCATCAAAGACACTAAAAGTATAACAATCCTGCAGGAAGACTCCCCACTGAAATGAAATACTAGAACATAAACAAGTATTTATTCTTTTGTTTCTACGATTGGCCAGGATTTGATACTCTGCATAACTTCAGCCTGAGCCCTGCTGTACCTTGTAGCAGAGCAGCTGGGAGAAGGAAGCTATCTGGAAACAAGGAAATCTAGCCTCTGAGGAGTGATCCTAGGGTAGATGTGATAACTCCAAGGCAAGAGAGTCTGAAGGCCAAATTGCCAGCTCCAAAATAACACAGTGAATCCTCTAGGTTTAGGGTGGGTTTTCCAAAAGGTCTGATTTAAAGAAACAGAAATAAGGCAGGCCAAGGAGGGATTGGCTTGATACCCAGCAGGTGAGGGTACTGAGTGTGCCCCGCTGTCAGGGAGTGCCACCAGGGTTTAAGCAGGACCACAGCAGTGACAGATGATGCTGTGAATAGGACCCAGAGCCTGACGGAAGAGATCTGCAAGAGTGAGAAGGGGTCTAGAGGCCTACACAACTGGGCTTGGACTTGGGGTTTGTTGCAAGAGGCCCAGAAGGGCAGGCAGCTCAGGAGAATGGAATGGAAATACACAGGGAAGGGGAGGGGCAGTGATTAGAGAAAGAAAGCTCAGCTTGGTGCTGATGCAGTCCTTGGGAGAAAAGGGACACCTGGCATAGGGCTACAGACTAATTTTCTTATTCCTGCTGGTAGAGAATTAGTTTCTAATATACCACCATGCCTGAATCTTAATGATTCAGGAATTAGGCAAAGCTGAGCAATCTGTTGGGAGCTCTTCAGTAGCCACAGCTGGGAATACAGTGGCAGGAACTGACAAAGAAGTCCATACATAGCGGGGCTCTTTTTTTATTTTAGGAAATTCAAAATAAATGGGAGAATCCATTTAAAGGGACACATTTGATGCTTCAAGAATACACAAAGCTTAACTATTTAGAGGAAGAGAATCTGTCAGAGTGATTTTTTTTGTCAGTTGCAAATACATAAGCCACATGTCCTGGAATTATTCTGTAGGGTATAGCATGCATTCAGTCTGCTCTGACCACACTTTTAAGCAAAATGTGTTTCTAGGGAAAGTCTCAGTGCAATCCTCAATTCTGCTTTTGGAATCAGAAGAAATTCAGTAGTATGTCTACTTCCTCACTTATAAAATAAGAACTTGGGAGACAAGGATGTAGAAGTGTCAGTAAGATGATCTTTAAGGTCACTTCTAACTCCAACATTTTACGATTCTATCACTCATTCATTCATGCAGCACACTGGCAGTACCAGAGGCTCTATCTCTAAGAAAAGCAGTCTTCCATCTGCACAAGGACTATCTGGAGAAGAGGAACCTTCAATGCTTATTTGCTTCCTGAGTGTGGTTAGCCAGTAGCAATTTTCCTGCAATCCCCGCATCCTCCACTAATCCAAACCGTCCACCTGTGAGGGAGATGGTAGTTTACTGAAAAGATGAAAAACTGCTCTACCATCAAATCAGATGAGTTCTGTATTAATGTATACTTACTGAATCAGAATCTCTTCTGGAAAGGCAGAAGTTGGAAAGCCTGGGGTAGAGCAACCGAGCCTGATTTAGTCACAAAGCTTCCTAATCCCATCTATACTGCGCAAATGCACATAGCATCATTTCCCTTCATGAAGATAAACTCAGTTTTCCAAATGTCTTTAAGAGGGAAAAAAAAAGACTTTTCTGGCAGCAAAGCTGACAAACACTATGTAGGCACTGCTGATTTTTATTTACTGGATCAATTAAGTATTCTTTAAGAAATTCTTGAATGTCCTATGATTACTTTGATGTTCTCATTTTATGGAATTTCAATTCAACAAGCATTGAGGGAACAAAAGAGATTAAAAGTAGAGGAAAGTAACAGTAAATGCTCTCATGGTACTTGCCATCTTTATCTGTACTCTCCTATACAGTAGTTATTAGCCACATCTGCCTACTGAAGCTGGCTGGTCTATATTGAGATTTAATATAATGTTAAATACACATCAGGTTTCAAATATGTGGTACAAAAAAAAAAAACCAGAATGTGAAATATATCATTAATTTTTATGTAGATTATGTGTTGAATAATTTGTATACACTGAGTTAAATAAAACATATTAAAATTAATTACCTCCTTAAACACTAATGTAAATACAATAGACTTTGGGTGATACTGATATATCAGTGTAGGTTCATTAATTCTAACAAAGGTACCATTCCAATAGGGGATGTGGATGATGGGGAGGCTATGCATGTTTGGGGGCCAGGGATATATGGGAAATCTTTGTACATTCTGCTCATTTTTCTGTGAATCCAAAACTGCTTTAACAAATACATTTGCATTTTTTTCAATAAGAACAACAATAATTTCTTTTTCTAGCATTTCTTAATCTGGCTACAAGAAAATATAAAATTACATATATGCTCGCATTAGTGGCTTGCATTATATATGTTTTGGACAGCACTGATTTATAATCTAGCTGATGTAGAACGAGTAAACCCAAACCTTATGGGACAGGTATCAAGTACTAGAAGGGGCCATAAGTGAAATATAATAGAAATCTGGAGAGAATATAAGTCATCAGAAAGAGACTTTCCCTACTCCTTGCCCTCCAAACTGGCATATTACTGGGGATTCACACCTAACTTTCTGCCTTTGCTGTTGTTACAAATAATCAATTAGCTTCCTGTTTAAGGCTAATGCTTTGCTTGCTTTCCCTTCCTTTCTGAGACTTATAAGAATTTTCCCTCTCTTCTGTATTTTGAATTTTGACTTTCTACTGGACCTTTCTCTGTAGTATGTAAACATATTATCTCTTTCATAAGTTAAAATATCTTTTTTTTCAACCCATATTTACCTTTAGTTGCCAATGTCCTTCTTTTCACTTCTTCATAGCCAGTCTGCCTATAACAGCTCTCAGTTGCGGTGTTACTTACTCCCACTCACATCTCAATCCAGGGCAGTCTTGCTCTGCCCCCATAGTTCCACTGAAGATGCTTTTTCCAGAGCTCCCATTGATTCCTTTTTCAATAAATTTAACAGGCACTTCTCATTCTTTATCGTACACAAGTCCTTAGGAGCATTTAGCTCTACTGATTAGCCTTATCTCTTCCTGATGTGTCATTACACACTCTGTTTCTCCTCCTGCTATTCTGGCCATTTCTGCTTAGACTCCTTGACCATTCCTTAAATATTGGTATTCTTCAACTTCATGTTTTAGGTTCACACTCCTGCATACGAATTTTGAGTCATATCATATTTCGCTGTTGAGTTAGTGACCATCAGTATACCGAAGATACTTAGATCTAAATTTTTTCGAACTACAGCTCTCTCCTTTCTTGTCCTGTACACCACTTTCTCACTGGATAAACTTTCTTATTGTAGTTTGATAACAACGGTTATAAACCTCTACTTCCTCCCAGTGTCAGCTTTTATCACTGTTTAAATTTGTTTTATGCTCAGATTATTTGGAAAGTTTCTCCATTCCTCAAATATTCTGTGTTTTTGTTGTTTTTTTGTTTTTAAATGTTTGGGCCTTAACACATGTTTTCCATCTGCATGGAACCTTCTTCCCTCATCCTTAATCATCCCTACATGTGATAAATTCTGATTCCAGCCTTGGCATAGATGTCACTAGTTCGTAGAATCCTCCTTTCAGGGCTCAAGACTGGGCCAAGTTCCCTTTTTATGTATCTCCATGGAACCTCGTGGATCTTCCATCATAACATTCTTTGCACACTGCTATGCCTCTCTTTTGCCTCTCCTTGTGCTTAAAAATACTGAAGGAAAAAAAAATCTTACTGCTAAATTATTCACAATTGTATTTCTAATAACTAATGTTCTTCCTACCATAAAGTGGGTCATCAATAAAAGTCTATTGTCCGTGAAAAGAAGAAAAGAAGTTCAGATGGACAGAATAAATGATTTTCTGGCAGAGATATTTGTGCTGGATCTTCAAAGATGATGAAATTTTATCACTTGAGGAGATGTTACTTTAGACAGTGGAAATAAAAGCGATTGGCAAAACACTGACAGGTAACAAGACAACACTTTGTAGGCCTGTTTAGAGGCAGATTATATATATGATAGTATAAGATTAGAGAGAAATCTTGTTATGAAAGACCTTGAATGCCAGGCTAAATCTGTACTTCATTTTAAAGTTAATGAAGGATAACATAAAAGATTTTTGAGAAGCAGTTTCATGACTGGTGATGTTTTGGGGAAAAAAAAAATTAAGTAGCAGGAAGAGGGGTCCAAGATGGTACTGCAGGAAGAATTCTGAACCTCCATGGACACAGTGAATCTACAGCTACATATGGATCATTTCCTTCTGAAATAGATCTGAAAACTAGATGAACAGGTTTTCCATTACACAGGATAAAAGGATCACATCAAGAGGGGTAGGAGAGGTGGAGACACAGTCTCACCAAAATACCCATCCCTCGTACAGTGACACACAGTAGGGAGGGTCTCACCATTCCGGATGTTCTCCTGGAGAAGCAAGGGATGAGTACCCCACATCAGGCACCCCAACCCTTGGGGTCTACATCAGAGAGATAAGCTTCCTGGCTTAGAAAACCAAGAGAACTGATGGCCAAAGTGCTATATAAAACTGAGATTCTCTTTTCAAAGGGATTGCATGATGTCTCACTTGCTCTGGGATACAGTACAAAAGCACCAATTAGAAAAGCATCTGGGGGGCGCCTGGGTGGCACAGCGGTTGGGCGTCTGCCTTCGGCTCAGGGCGTGATCCCGGCATTATGGGATCGAGCCCCACATCAGGCTCCTCTGCTATGAGCCTGCTTCTTCCTCTCCCACTCCCCCTGCTTGTGTTCCCTCCTTTGCTGGCTGTCTCTATCTCTGTCGAATAAATAAATAAAATCTTAAAAAAAAAAAAAAAAAAAAAAAAGAAAAAGAAAAGCATCTGGAAAAAAAAAAGAAAAGAAAAGCATCTGGAATGTATGTGAAAGAGATTCACTTGCTAGTTTAAGGGCATCTGCTGGAGGGGCAGGGGACAGGTGGTGCTGTCTGGAGATGTGATGCTGGCAGATGCCATTTGTGTGTTCTCCACCTACCCTGTTAGCACAGACAGGCAGGCTTCAGCATGGCACCCTCTTACTGCCTTGCTGAGAGCAAAGAATGTATGGAGTTGTCGTGCTCCCCTGCCCCAGCCAGGGGCAGGGGAGAGTGAATGGTCATGGCATTTTTCACTCCCTTGCTAAAGTCAGCAAGGGCAGTTTCAAACTCCCCAGCACCCTGCCTGGGGCTAGCAAGTACAAGTGGTCACAGCATCTTCCTGCCCCAACCTGGGTCTTCTGGGCATGCACACACAGGGTACTCTCCTGTAGCATCACTGAAGATCATGGGTACACCCAGACAAGACATTTTCTGGCTTCCTTTCACAAGCCAAAGAATGTGCCTTGTCCCCTACACTCTACAGTGACCCTGCTTGACAGTGAGTGTGTGAAAACCACTTGGGGATGCCGCTTATTTGATTGGCTATGGTGGCCAAAGTGCCTGGTGTTACTGAGCTCCAAGGGACTATAAAAAACAGAAAGATAGGGGCGCCTGGGTGGCACAGCGGTTGGGCGTCTGCCTTCGGCTCAGGGCGTGATCCCGGCATTACGGGATCGAGCCCCACATCAGGCTCCTCCGCTAGGAGCCTGCTTCTTCCTCTCCCACTCCCCCTGCTTGTGTTCCCTCTCTCGCTGGCTGTCTCTATCTCTGTTGAATAAATAAACAAATAAAATCTTAAAAAAAAAAAAACAAAAAAAAAAACCAAAAAAAAAACAAAGATAGTTCTTGGCAGGCCAACTTCCCCATGATACTGAACAGACAGCACACAGATGTACCCCTAGTCTTCCTGTGAAAAAGGCCCATTTACCTATCATAGAGCTTCAGCCTGAGGGACAGCCTTCAGGTTTTCCACACATCTAGAGGCCATGGAGGCACTCTTAGGGAATGTAATCAGGGATATGGCATCCTTGGACACCTCCTTGTCTTCACTATAGCTCAAGAAGGCCTCCTGAAAAGGAGCACATACATTCATCTGCAGCCTCAATGTCTGTAATTGTTGCCCAAGGGTTACTACAGATTCCCCAAACTGGAGGCCAGCAGGGTTTGATTGTAGTCCCACAGGACTGTATATATTTGCATATTTTAAAAGCTGATGCCTGAGGGTCTGACTTCCAATCAGCTTGAAATGATGTGTTAAATGAGATTCCTTCCCTCAGAACACTGATAGGTCTTGGCAAGTGCAACAATGGGGACATATAAAGTACCAAACAGAAGTCAAAGAGCTGAAGAATACAATAACTGAACTGAAAAATGCATTACAGGGGTGCAACAACACACTGGATGAAACAGAAGAACAGATCAAGGAGCTGGAAGACAAAGCATAGAACTCACCCAGATAGAACAGCAAAAATGAAACAAAGAATTTTGAAAAAGTGAAGATAACTTAAGAGACCAATAGGACAACATTCAAATTGTCCTAGAAGGAGAAGAGAGACACACAGGAGAAGCTAACTAACTTATTTGAAGAAATAATGGCTGAAAACTCCTGCAACCCAGAGAAGGAAACAGACATCCGAGTCCAGGAATCCTAGAGAGTTCCAAATTTGATGAACACAAAGAGATCCAAACCCAGACACATAATAATTACAACGTCAAAAGTTAAAGATAAAAAGAGAATCTTAAAAGCAGAAAGAGAAAAGCAACTTATTATGTACCAGGGAAACCCCATGATTTGGGCTCAGATCATAATCTCAGGGTCATGAGATTGAGCCCCAAATCAGGCTCAGCACTAAGTGTGGAGCCTGCTTAAGATTCTCTCTCTCTCCGTCTCCATCTGCCCCTCCCCCGCTTGTGTGTACACACGCTCCCACCCCCCCAAAACAAACAAACAAACAAACAAACAAAAAGCAACAGAATACACATTCTTCTCTGGTGCAAATGGGGCATTCCCCAGGATAAATCCTATGTTAGGCCACAAAAAGTCTGAATAAATTAAAAAAGAAATCTTTTCAAGCATCTGTTCTGACTACAATGGTATGAAACTAAAAATCAACTAAAGAAAACTAGAAAAAAGCCACAAATATGTGAAGATTAAACAACATGTTACTGAACAATCACCGGGTCATCAAAGAAATCAAAGGCTAAATTAAAAAAAAATACCTAGGGATAAATGAAAGCAGAAATGTGGCATACCAAAATTTATGAGATGCAGCAAAAACTGTTCCTGAAAGAAGTTCCTAGCAATACAGGCCTGCCTCAAGAAACAAGAAAAATCTCAAATAAATAATCTAACATTACAACTCAAGGAACCAGAAAAGGAAAAAATGAGGCCCAACATTGGTAGAAGGAAGGAAATAGTAAAGATCAGAGTGGAAATAAGTGAAATAGAGACAAACAACAAAAACAATAGAAAAGAGCAATGAAAGTGAGTGTTGGTTCTTTGAAAAGATAAACAAAAGATAAACAAAATTGCCAAGACTTTAGCTAGGTATGACAATAACAAAAAAAGAGAGGGGGTCAAATAAATAAAACCAGAAATTAAAGAAAAGTTGCAACTGGTACCACAGAAATACAACTTTTTAATGAAACTACTATGAATATACACCAATAAATTGGACAACAGATTGGACAACCTAGAAAGAAGAAAATAAAATACTGAAGTATTTTAGTCTCCCATGAGAATCAAGAAGAAATAAAAAATCTGAAGACCAATTACAAGTAAGAAGATTGAACCAGAAATAAAATCCTCCCAGTAAATAAAAGTCCAGGACCAGACAGCTTTACTGGTGAATTCTACCAAACATTCAAAAAAACGTTTAATATCAATATCTCTTATTTTTATCTCTTCTAAAAAACTGAAAAAAGGGAACACCTCGACATTAATTTTGTGAGTCCAGCACTACCCTGATAACCAAACAAGACAAGACACCAAAAAAAAAAAGAAAAGAAAAGAAAAGAAAAAAGAAAGAAAGAAAGAAAGAAAATTATGGGTGAGTATCCCTGATGAACACAGGTGCAAAAGTCCTCAACAAACTAGTAGTAAACCAAATTCAACAATATATTAAAGGGATTATACACCAACCATGATCAAGTGGTATTTATCCACAGGGATAGCAAGGATGGTTCAACATCTGCAAATCAAACAACATGATACACCACATTACAATATTAAAGGTAGAAATCAAATGATCATCTCAATACATGCAGAAAATGCCTTCGACAAAATTCAACATCAATTTAGGATAAAAACTCTCAACAAAGTGAATATAGAGGGAATGCACCTAAATATAATAAAGACTATCCATGACAAATCCACAGTCATATTATGCTCAATGGTGAAAAGCTAAAAGCTTTTCCTCTAAGATCAGGAACAAGACAAGGATGTACACTCTTTTTATTTTTATTCAGCACAGTATTTTAGCCCTAGCCATAGCAATTAGGCAAGAAAAATAAAAGGCATACAAATTGGGAAGGATGAGGTAAAACTCTCCCTATTTGCAGGTGGCATAATAATATATATAAATAAAACCTAAAGGCCCCACCCAAAAACTGTTAGAACAAATGAATTCAGTAAAGTTGCATGATACAAAATTAATAAACAAAAAAATCTGTTGTGTTTCTATACTAATAATGAACTATCAAAAAGTGACACCAAGACAACAATCCCATTTACAATTGCATCAAAAACAATAAAATATGTAGGAATAAATTTAACCAAGGAAATAAAAGACCTCTACACTGAAAACTATAAAACATCAATGAAAGAAATTGAAGAGGACACTAACAAATGGAAAGATATGCTGTGTTTATGGATTGGAACCATTAATATTAAAATGTTCATACTACCCAAAGCAATCTACAGATTCAATGTAAATTCTTATCAAAATTCCAATGTCATTTTTCAAACAACTAGAATGAATAATTCTAAAATTTATACGGAAACACAAAAGGCCCCAAAGACCCAAAGCATCTTGAGAATGAATAAAAATGTTGGAGGTATCACCTTCTTGAATTTTAAACTATACTACAAAGCTATAGTAATCAAAACAGTATGGTATTGGCATAAAAACAGACAGGTAGAACAGAAGAAAGAGTTCAGAAATAAAACCATGCATATATGGTCAATTAATCAATGACAAAGGAGGCAAGAATATACAAAGGGGAAAGACAGTCTCTTCAATAAGGGTGTTAGGAAAACTGGACAGTTACATGCAAAAGAATGAAACTAGACCGCTATCTTACATCATATACAAAACATTAACTGAAAATAGATTAAAGACTTGAATGTAACACCTGAAATCATAAAACTCCTGGAGGAACATAAACAGTAAGCTCCTTGACATCAGTTTCAGCAGTATGTTTTGTTTCTGTTTGTGTTTTTGTTCATTTGTTTGTTTGTGTTTTTTTTGGATCTGACTCCAAAGATAAGGGCAGCAAAGGCAAAAATAAACAAAGGAGACTATATCAGACTAAAAAGTTTTGCACAGTGAAAGACACCATCAACAAAATGAAAAAGCAACCTACCCAGTGAAAGAAGATATTTGAAAATAATATCCGATAAGATATAATATCCAAAATATATAAAAAACTCAATTAACTTAATAATAAAAAATTGATTAAAAAATAGGCAGAGGATCTGAATAGACATTCTTTCTAAATAAGACAAATAGATAGCCAACAGGTACATGAAAAGATGTTGAACATTACCAATCATCAGGGAAATGCGAATCAAAACCACAGTGGGATACCACCTTACACTTGTCAGAATGGCTGTTATCAGAAAGACAAGAAATAACAAGTATTGGTGAAGATGTGGAGAAAAAGGAACACTTGTGCACTATTTGTGGGACTGTAAATTGATAAGTACTGCATGATTTCACTTAGAGGTGGAATCTAAAAAACAATGCAAAACAAAACCCAGACTCATAGATACAGAAAAAAGATTGGTAGTTGCACAGCAGGGGGGGCAACGCAAAATGGGCAAAGGGAATCAAGAAGCACAAACTTCCAATCATAAAACAAATAAATCATTAGATGTAACATACAGCATGGGGAACAGAGTCAATAATATTGGTGATGGGGGCACCTGGGTGGCACAGTGGTTAAGCGTCTGCCTTCGGCTCAGGGCGTGATCCCAGCATTATGGGATCGAGCCCCACATAGGGCTCCTCCGCTATGAGCCTGCTTCTTCCTCTCCCACTCCCCCTGCTTGTGTTCCCTCTCTCACTGGCTGTCTCTATCTCTGTCAAATAAATAAATAAAATCTTAAAAAATAATATTGGTGATGGATCGTTACTAGAGTTACTGAAGTGACCATTTTGCATTGCATACAAAGGTCCAATCACTATGATGTATACCTAAAACTAATGCAATATTGTATAATGATTATATTTCAATAAAAGAAAAGTAAGTAGCAGTTTTATGTAGAATAAGAGTGAAGATTTTGATGTTTTAACAATATTGAAAGCTACAGTCTCTCATTATACTTGAAATATTTGGAATGATGGAAAGTAGAAGGAGAAGGAAGGATGAATGGGTGACGAAGAGAAATAAAAAGAAAGCTTAGCATTTCAATCAGAGCAGGCAAGTACAAACAATTGAAGTCAAGCCAAAAGAGAAATAGATCTTGGATAAAACCACAATTTTCTTCAAGTGCAAATGATCAGTAGGAACCTCATAATCCTGCTAATGTATAAATATGGCCACCTGTGTGTGTGAAAGCAAACATCAAGGCTGGTTCATAAGTGTCTTCTGTGGTTAGATCAGTAGAGAGAGAACAAGATTTTTTTTTTTTCTCATTTAGGACAAGAGAGAGAAATTCATAAAGAACAAGTTATGTACCATTTCCACCTAGGTATTTGGACAAGATTGATGGATTCTCAGAAAATGGAAAGTATTGGTCTTTCTCCCTCAAAGAATGGAGTAAGATAAAATGAATCTAAACAGTGTATCATCAAGGACAAGCCATTTTCTCTACATCCTCTTGAAAAATCAAATCATATGTAGGATTTTATGTAGGGATTACTGGTTTGAATAAGAACATCACAAAATGGAAAATGGCAGAAACTGTCAAGGGTCTTTCAAAAACTCAACTTGTCAGAAACGTTGGCTACCCTTTCTAGGAAGCTGGGCTACCTTTTCCAAAAAATATGTATTACATATGCTTCACAGCTTTTTTCCCCTCAAAATGTTTAGTCTAAGAAACCATCTCTCCATTTTGATGGATAAAAGGGGCTTCTGGCTGTAGCATAGGAAGGGAGAGAGGAAGAGAGAAAAACCCTACCACATGTTGAATTACTTTGTGCTTAATTTCAAATCAGCCATTTCAGTATGCATGTGATAGAGACAGTTCTAGGAGGGCATTTTACTATAAGCTAATGAAATGAGAGACATGGGGAGCAGAGGACATGGCAGGAAGCCACAGAACCCAGTTCTAGAGCTCATTCTGTTTCTGCCACACAGGTTTTGTAATCAAGGGTCAACAAACACTCTTATAATTGCATAATATTTAAGATCTATCAAGATCTAACACTGTTGTATAATTAAAAAAAAAAAAAATGTCTGGTCTTTGTCCCAGGCTGCCAGCCCAGACTTTCTGAAATGAAACCCTTGGAATTGCCATAGTAGAGTGTTTGTTATTCATGAACCCCTTGGCTCACAAATGAGACTACACTAATGGGACTTATGGTGGGCCCCCAGATGGTTACAGCCTGGTGTCTGGTCTTCAGACAGACCAACCCCTTGATCGGAGTTGGGACTTTGAGCCCACCTGAACTATGGAGAGGGGAAAGAAGCTAGAAACTGAGTTGAACATGTGGCCAATGATTTAATCAGTTATGCCTGTGTAATTAAAACTCCAAGACAGCCTTTGGACTGATGGAGCTTGATGGAGCTTCCTGGTTAGTGATGCACTAATGCACTAGGAGGGTGACCCACCCTAATTTCATGAAGAGAAGGCAGGAAGCTCTGAGTTTTGAACCCTCCCAAACTTCACCCTATATGTATCTCTTCATTGGGCGGGTCCTAATTTTTATCCTTTACAACAAAATTCTAAGTACAGCACTTTTCTGAGTTCAATGTGGTATTAAGGTAAATTATTGAATCTAAGGGGGTCATAAGAGCCCCTATATTTGAAGGCACTCAGTTGGAAGTACCAGTGGCCTAGAGACTCCCAACATGCATCTGGCATCTGAAGTAAGGGCAAGTCCTGGTGAAAACCATATCCTTAAACCTGTGGAGTTTCACACTATCTCTGAGTCTTTAGTGCCAGAATTGAATTGCAGTGTACCAGTTGATGTCAGAATAAATACTATTTGCTTGTGCGAGATGAGAAATAACCAATGCCCAAAGGAACTGGGAACCATTTCTTCATGCAACTTTTGGCACATATGTTGAAGGGGCACTTATGTTGATTGACATAAGACTCACAAATTTGGGTTAAAGACATGACTACTGATGAATTTGGTGGTTTTTTTGACCTTAAGTGAATTGTAAGGAAAAAGAGTACCATGGCACCCTTACAATCTTATTGTTCTTTGAGTCCTCAAAATGATTACTTGTGTAAGCACAAGCATTAGAAACATGTTGAGTAGATTCTGGGTCAAGTTTGTCTAAAAAAGAATCTCATTTATATCTCATAGAAAATCTAAAGTCTGTAACATGAAACTATACTTGATACCTGATGACCACTTTCATTTTCTCTCTCACATAAAACCTGCTGAATCATATTCCAAATTCACAAGATTTCATTCTCATTCTGCCCATTGCATGTGGGTGGAGGAAGGGAAATGGGTGGTCATGGTATTAGGTTCCTGGTCTCATGCTACCTACTTCTCAAAAGGCTCATACATCAAACAGTAATGAGTGATGAGAGACAAAAAAGCACCATCAGGTCTCTCTCTTTCATAAAGGAGTTTAGACTTTCAACATGATGAATTCTCTTTGATAAAAGAATAAAGAGATGCATTGTCTCTACAGGAAGCTGCTGGGGTTCCCATGGTCTTCACAACAGGCAAAGTGCCAGCTAACCATACCTCCTGTCTCCTCCTTGTTTTGTCTCTTCCACATAATAAAATGAAAGACACAGATGTCCAATTCTACTCAACTATTTTCTTTTAAACTACAGAGATAGACTGCTACCTCCCTCCATTTGAAGGACTGAATTTTTGTGAAAAAAGAAATTATAAAAAAGACAGTTTTGTTAGAAGCTGTTGAATAATGAGGCCATGAGATATGAACAGGACATGTGGCCCTTTAAACATCATCAGAAGTATCACTGCTATAGTCATTCAGCCATTTGCCCAAAGGAGCAGGCGCCAGATCTTTTGGCTATACCTTGTTCTTTCTTTCCCCCTCTTCCTCTGAAGTTTTAATTAAATATATAATATTTAAGTGATATCAGGAATATGAGAAAATTTAATCCTTGGTCAGTTAGTATTAGCTTTTTTCAGTGAGAAAATGAGTTTTCCTGCCTGCTCTGGATCCAGCAGGGATTGCATGTGACCTCAGCATTTCACAGGGAAATTGCTTGTATCCTAAGGGCTGAATTATCCCTACAATATCAGTTAGTGTCACTTTAAGACTAAATGCATCCTAAAAATAGAAATTTAGAATTTGAGCAGTCTGAGAGCCTTTCACTCAACAAGTATAGCTATTGTTTGGAAAATTTACCCATTCCAATTTTCCAGTTCTTCTTTCAGCCTTTTTTGTGCAAAGAACTACACTTCTAGATACATGCAGACAAATTCACACATCATATCTAGCCAAGGTGTAGTAAACTACATTCACACTCTTCTTCTTCACCCATTAAGTTTCAAAACATTCACAATATTTGTGAAGTCACAGTTCCTAGATTCTTGTTTACTCTAGAAAACCCCAATCTCTGGCCTGTATACGTATTAAAACTTAAGACTGAATCAGTTTATTAAATTGACTGTGACTATAAATATGTCAGAGTATAGGATGGAAATTCAAAGCTCAGATTCAGATTCTAGAGAGTGGCCACAGAGTCTCTACATATGCCAGTTAGAAGTTATCTCTACATCCCCTCCAGGTTAGAAGTTATCTCTACATCCCCTCCAGGCTCTGTATGAGATGTATGCATCTTTTCTGGAGATCATCCATGTTGATGATTGGGAGTCATTAAAATAGATATGACATCTGTGTTTAGTCTTCAGCTTTGCTCAGACACAAGTTAATGCACAAAGACATTGACCATTCCTTAGTTTCACCCTGAGTATATCTATTTTCTTGTATAATGAAAAAAGTATAGAGGCGCCTGAGTGTCTCAGTCAGTTGAGCTTCCAACTCTTACTTTCAGATCAGGTCAGGATCTCAGCATTCAGGGATTGAGCCCCACACCAGGCTCCATGCTCACCAGGGAGTCTGCTTGAGATTTTCTCCCCCTCTCTCTGTCCCTCCCCCTGCTTGTACTTTCTTTCATTAATCAATCAATCAATCAATCAATCAATTGATCTTTTTTTAAAAAAAGACAATAGTACATAACTTAAAGCCAAACAGATCCAATCCTTCATCTCTCACTTACCAGTGAGTAATCTTGAATGTGTTAATGTTGGATATGTCATATCCATATGTTTTAGTTTCTTCATGTGTGAAAATGAGGATAAGGATGCCTATTTTAGAGGATTATAGTATGGGTTGAAAGAAAATTATATTTAAATACCCAACATAAAGGGTGGCCCATAACAAGTGCTAAAAACATGTTAGATTCCTGCCCATGCAGAAAAGTCATAGGCCTAAGGAATCATTTGAGTGAAAAAGAAACATTTTAGAATAGCTGAGTCAAGGTCAGTAATGTTTTCTTTCCAAGGTGGAGAACTGTTGTGCAGTTGTGTATGAACTTTTCCTTAATTGTCAACTCTTCATCCAAGAAGTTATAAACTGTTCCCTAGATAGCCATAGAAAAGAGAAAGAGTGAGGAAGAAAGGGGAAAAAATGTGCTCCTCCCTCCACTACTACACTGTCATTTTGGTTTAAATATCATCATTTGCATATTTTTTATCTGAACTGAGAAAGGCAACCTTCTCATACCTAATCACCAGGATGCAGCAGGCAGTAGCCTTGGAAGCTTTTATCAATATGCCAAATTTTATTTTAGTTTATAACTTAAAAAGTGAGAGTGAAGTGACAGAGACGGTATCATTTCAAAGGTTTTTCTTTTCTTTAACATATTAAAAAACTCTTGCTCTCTCACTCTCCTTCTCTCTTTTGTGAGATGGAGTAGGAGGAGGAAAAACATGGTAAGTGAAAAAATAAAATGAGAAACAATCAGGACCCAGAAAAGGAAAATGTAGCAATACCATCCACCCCTCCTCCTTCTTCATGTATACAAACTATCAGAATGGCTAACGATCACAAAGTGAGAGGAAGCAAAATAAATAAATAAATAAGTAAATAAAAAATAAGTGGGGTGGAACTTAGATTAGGAGAGAGAATAATATCAACATTCCCACTATTTTATTAAAGATCATCATTTTTGGGTAAAATGTTAAACTTGAATGTCTGTAGAATTAAACTAGAAGTTAGAAAATTATGTAGAACTGGCTTCAATCTACCTTTTGGGAAGAGAAACGTCCAATGTGACAACTACTACTTTCACTACTACTACTGCTACCACTATTACTACTACTACTAGTACTCCTACTACCACTACTACCAAAACAATAACAAAAATATATTTCCTTTAACTTAATATATAACAGGCAATATTTATTTAAAAGTGCAATTTCAAGCAGGTGCCTGAAAATGTAATGGAATTAGATGGGAGTATGATAACATCTGTGAGCTCTCTTACCCTTTGAGTAACCAGATCCAGTCCTATAAATAACCACATCTAACCACAAGGTCCATTTGCTCTACAGTCTCTCCATATATGTTCAGAGTGACAATATAGAATTTTCTTTTCTCTTTATTTCCTTGTGTACCTCCTCGTCACTCCTTGAGGAACAGGTGTTTTTGGTAAGAGTAAAAACCAGACATTTTTCCTCATAACTCATGAAAGCAACACTATGTGAGTTGACCAATATCATCAAGAGAAAGATGTTTTTGGCCATAGAGGCACTGCTTTGAGGATTATATCTTTCAGAAATATCTACTGAAGATGCATGATAAACACCTGATATCCCCTTCCAGGACAACGTCATGACCAAAAAAACCATGGGGTATGCTTTGTTGGACGGAGCCAGTACCCACTGGCAGAATTGGGAACAAAATCAATGACCAAGAAAAACATGAAAAAGTATAAAAAGAAAGGGAGATCCAAGAAGACACTGTAGATGCCCTTTGTCTCAATGGAAAGATTAAAAGAACAGGAAAGAAGATTTTCAACATCCTTGAGTCTCTACCAAATCCAACGCCGCCCTGCATTCTTATCTGGCTCCATGTCTTAGCTTGAACTACTCCTACTTGCTGATTTTCATGGCATCACCCTTTTTGGATGCTTTTTTGCCAATCTTCTGTGTATGCTCTGCTTCCTGTACTTAACATATAAATACTGGTATTTCTAAAAGTGTGGTTCTAGTTCTTCTGTTTTTCTCACTCTTAGAAACTTCACAGGATAGTTCTTTCTAATCCCATGGCATCAATTGCCAAATATATACAGATGACTCACACACACACACACACACACACACACACACACACACACCAGATGTCTCCTGAGCTCTACACATGAATATCCAACAACATAATTAAGTGCTTATACACAGACACTTCTGAAAATCAGCATGTCAAAGCTAAAAATCTATCCCCCAACAAATTTACTTCTACTTATCATATCCCAGTTGTTTAAGTCTGCTATTTAGTTGTTATTCTTGACTCCATTCACTCTACCACCCCCTCAATCCAATCAATAACTGAATCCCATGGAATCTAGCTCATAAATCTCTCAAATCTTTCTATTTCTCTCCATTGTCACTGTCACCACTGTCATTCAAGGCAATATCGTATTTCTCTCAGAGCACTAATATACTTTCCTAATTGGTCTCTTTATCACTGGTGTTACTCTCCTCAAATGCATTTTCTACTTCACAGTCAGAGCAGTATTTCAAAAATACACAATTTCACATGGCACCCTTCTTTGTGAGTCTTTAATAGCTTTTCACTTTATTTCAAATGTAGTCGAATATTGCCCCTTCCTCCACAATATACACACACACTACTGCTCTGCTCATTTCTCCAGCCCTATCCCTAGTTTCTCTTTCACTAACAACACACTCAAGCAGGAATAAATGTATCCTATATCCTCAAAAACACCATGCAGTCTTTGTTTTTGCTTGAAACACTCTTCTCCTCTCAGCATCTATTAGTGTGCCACTGATAATGATGATGTTTATCCAAAGAAGACATACAAATATTCAACAGGTACATGAAAGGTGCTCAACATCACTAATTATTAGGGAAATACAAATCAAAACAACAGTGAGATATCACCTCATGTCTCCTAGAATGGCCATGACCAAAGACAAGATGTTTGTGGGCATGTGAAGAAGAAAATCCTGCACGCTGTTGGTGGGAATGTAAATTGGTTCAGCCACTATGTAAAACAGAATGGTTCTTCCTCAAAAAATCAAAAATGGAACTACCATATGATCTAGCAATCTCATTTCTGTATATATATATCCAAAGGAAATGAAAACAGGATCTTGTAGAAATATCTGAACTCCCATATTCATTGTAGCATTTATCATGATAGTCAAGTCATGGGAACAACCTAAGTGTTCATCACTGGATAAACGGAGAAGATGTGATATAGATATGTATATATTCAACCATGAGAAGAAAAACATCCTGCCATTGCAACAACACGGATGGAACTTGAAGGCATTAGGCTAAATACATAAGTCAGACAGAGGAAGATAAATACTGTGTAATATCAATTATATGTAGAATCTAAAAAAAGCTGAACTCAGAAACAGAGACTAGAATGGTGGCTACCAGGTGCTGGGGGTGGGGGAGAGGGAGATACTGGTCAAAGAGTACAAACTTTCTTTTAGAAGATGAGTAAGTTCTGGGGATCTAATGTCCAACATAGTGATTACAGTTGATAATACTGTATTAACACTTGAAAGTTACTAAGAGAGTAAAACCTAAATGCTCTCGCCATAAGAAATAGTAATTACGTGATGTGATGCAGGTGTTAAATAAAGCTATGGTGCTAATCATTTTGCAAAATACTTATGTGTCAAATCCACAGGTTGTACTTGTACACCTTAAACTTACACAATGTTATATGTCAATTGTATCTCAATAAAGCTGGGGGGTGAGGAACAATGCAGTTTAGGGATGAGCCCTGGCTTTGCCCCTTGCTAAGTATGCAACCACTGGAAATACATTTGGGCTTTCTGAACCTCAGTTTCCTCATGGGTTTCTTAGAATGATTAGTAACTATTTTAGTAGTATCAATATTAGGGCATAAAATCCATAGATTAACAATTTAATGATATAACTTCTAATTAATATTTCTGAGCTTCAATCTTTGCACCTATAAATGAAAGACAATGTTATCTTAAAGAGTAGTTGAGGATTAAAACACATACGCAAAAGTGTTCTATAAACTTCACATATTGGAGAGAAAAAAGATGGCGGAGGAGTGGGGGACATTTTTTCAGCTGGTCCCCTGAATCAAGCTGGATATCTACCAGACCATCCTGAACACCCACAAAATCAGCCCGAGACACAGGAAGATACATCTGGATCTCTACAACTGAACATCTCTGGCACTGAATATTGAGGTACGAAGAGGGGAGCCGTAAATCTGCGCACAGATATCGGAAGATAAACGGAAGGGGAAGGGAGCCGTCGCGCTCAGGCATGGGGAAGTAGTAGCTACCTGCACTGGGGAGCGGGCTGACTCGCGGACCGGCACCCGCAAGAAAGCAGACTGAAACCGGGAGCTCGGGAGCACTCACGTGACCAGACTGAAAACCAGAGCTCTGGAGCGCTCACTGGAACCAGTCTGAAACCCGGAGCTCGGGAGCAGGAGCACGCGACCAGACTGAAAACCTGCGCTGCCAGTGTGCGCGAACCACACTGCAACAGGGAGCGCGGGAGCATGCGCGGGAACTGGGGGCGGCTGGTGGTGGTAGAAGCACAAAGGTCAGAGACAAGCCGGCTCTGGAAGCAAGGACTGGGAGAGCAGCTATTTGGTGCACAACCCGATGCTGCGGGGTTTTTAGCAGCAACAACAGAAACAGAGTTAAAGTGGCAGGACAGCTCAGTGGAGAGCGGACTGCGATCTATCTGTTCTGAGACAGAGGCTAGGATACAGCCACTACTGCTCTGACTCTCAGAAGAGTCACAGAAAACTGCCAGGGAAAGCTGCCAGAGAACAAAAGCCCGGAAATACCGGTTTGCATTGTGCCCATCCCCATCCCCCCTCGCAGGGGACAGGGAGACTCTACCCAAACAGGGTTGCCTGAGTATGGGTGCGAAAGGCCCCTCCCCCAGAAGGCAGGCTGAAAAATCAAGTAGCCCACATCCCTAAGGTCCCTATAAAACAAGTGCACATTGCTTGGGTCCTGGTCAATAATTTGGGCTCTGTACATCTCCGCAACCTCTCCTCATCAGAATGACGAGGAGGAGAAATCCACCCCAACAAAGAAAAGATACAGAGTCTGTGGCCTCTGCCACAGAACTGGTGGATATGGATATAACCAAATTGTCAGAAATGGAGTTCAGAGTAACAATGGTCAAGATGATGTGTAGGCTTGAAAAAAATATTAATGAAAATATTAATGAGAATATAGAATCTCTAAGGGTGGAAAAGAGAGCAAATCTGGCAGAAATTAAAAATGCTATGAATCAAATGCAGTCTAAACTGGATGCTCTGACGGCCAGGGTAAATGAGGCAGAAGAACGAATTAGTGAATTGGAAGATGGAATGATAGAAAAGAAGGAAAAAACGGAAACTTGGCTCAAAAAAATCCAATCTCAAGAATGTAGATTATGGGAGACTACTGACTCAATGAAACGTTCCAATGTCAGAATCATCAGCATCCCCAAGAGGGTGGAGAAAGAGAGAGGTCTAGAAGAGATATTTGAACAAATTGTAGCTGAGAACTTCCCTATTCTGGCAAAGGAAACAAGCATTCATGTCCAAGAGGCAGAGAGGACACCTCCCAAGATCAATGAGAACAGACCAACTCCATGTCACATAATAGTACAATTTGCAAATATTAGATCCAAGGATACACTCTTGAAAGTGGCCAGGGGGAAGAGAATCCTCACCTACAGAGAGAGGAACATCGTAATAACGTCAGACCTATCTACAGAGACCTGGCAAGCCAGGAAAAGCTGGCAAGGCATATTCAGAGCACTAAGTGAGAAGAACATGCAGCCAAGGATCCTTTATCCAGCAAGGCTGTCATTCTTGGGGTAGCAATTCTCATATCAGACAGATTAGATTTTAAACCAAAGATTGTAGTTAGAGATACAGAAGGACACTATATTATTCTTAAAAGATGTATCCAACAAGTGGATATGACAATTATAAATATCTATGCCCCCAACAGGGGAGCAGCTAGATACACAAGCCAACTCTTAACCAGAATAAAGAGACATATAGATAATAATACATTAATAGTAGGGGACTTCAACACTCCACTCTCAGAAATAGACAGATCACCTAAGCAGAAAATCAACAAAGAAACAAGAGCTTTGAATGATATACTGGACCAGATGGACTTCATAGATATATATAGAATACTACACCCCAGAACAACAGAATATTCATTCTTTTTGAGTGCACATGGAACTTTCTCCAGAATAGACCATATACTGGGTCACAAAACAGGTCTCAACCGATACCAAAAGACTGAGATTATTCCCTGCATATTCTCAGACCACAATGCTTTGAAACTGGAACTCAATCAGAAGGAAAAATTTTGAAGAAACTCAAACACTTGGAAACTAAGAACCACCCTGCTAAAGAATGATTGGGTAAACCAGGGAATTAAAAGGGAGATTAAGCAATTTTTGGAGACCAACGAGAATGAAAACATATCGGTCCAAAACCTATGGGACACTGCAAAGGCAGTCCTAAGGGGAAAATACATAGCCATCCAAGCCTAACTCAAAAGAATAGAAATTTCTAAAATGCAGTTTTTATATTCTCACCTCAAGAAGCTGGAGCTCAAACAGAAGAACAGGCCTAACCCATGCACGAGAAGGCAGCTGATAAAGATTAGAGCAGATATCAATAAATTAGAAACCAGGAGCACAGTAGAGCAGATCAACAATACTAGAAGCTGGTTCTTTGAAAGAATAAATAAGATTGTTAAGCCACTGGCCAGACTTATTCAAAAGAATAGAGAAAGGACCCAAATTAATAAAATTATGAATGAAAGGGGAGAGATCACAACTAACACCAAAGAAATAGAAAGGATCATTAGAAACTATTATCAATAACTATATGCCAATAAATTAAACAACCTGGAAGAAATGGATGCCTTCCTGGAAACCTATAAACTACCAAGACTGAAACAGGAAGAAATTGATTATTTAAACAGAATGATTAATTATGAAGAGATTGAAGCAGTGATCAAAAACATCCCCCAAAACAAGAGTCCAGGGCCTGACGGATTCCCCAGGGAATTCTACCAAACATTCAAAGAAGAAATAATACCTATTCTTCTGAAGCTGTTTCAAAAAATAGAAACAGAAGGAAAACTACCAAACTCATCCTATGAGGCCAGCATTACCTTGATCCCCAAACCAGGCAAAGACTCCATCAAAAAGGAGAATTATAGACCGATATTCCTGATGAATATGGATGCCAAAATTCTCAACAAGATTTTAGCCAATAGGATCCAACAGTACTTTAAAAGGATTATCCATCACGACCAAGTGGGATTCATCCCTGGGATACAAGGGTGGTTCAACATTCGCAAATCAATCAGTGTGATAGATCACATCAACAAGAAGAGTCAAGAACCATATGATCCTCTCAAAGGATGCAGAAAAAGCATTTGACAAAATACAGCATGCTTTCCTGATTAAAACCCTTCAGAGTGTAGGAATAGAGGGTACATTCCTCAATTTCATAAAAACCATCTATGAAAAGCCTACGGTGAATATCATTCTCAATGGGGAAAAGCTGAAAGCCTTTCCCTTAAGATCAGGCAGATGACAAGGATGCCCACTCTTGCCATTATTATTCAACATAGTACTAGAAGTCCTTGCAACAGCAATCAGACAACAAAAACGAATAAAAGGTATTCAAATCAGCAAAGAAGAAGTCAAACTGTCTCTCTTTGCAGATGACATGATACTCTATATGGAAAACCCAAAAGATCCACTCCCAAACTATTAGAAGTTATAGAGCAATTCAGTAATGTGCCGGGATACAAAATCAATGCTCAGAAATCAGTTGCATTTCTATAATACACGAATAATGAGACTGAAGAAAGAGAAATTAGGGAATCGATTCCATTTATAATAGCACCAAAAATCATACGTTACCTTGGAATTAACTTAACCAGAGAGGTAAAGGATCTATACTCTAGAAACTACAGGTCACTCTTAGAAGACACAAAAAGATGGAAAAACATTCCATGCTCATGGAATGGAAGAATAAACATAGTTAAAATGTCTATGCTATCCAGAGCAATCTACACTTTCAATGCCATCCCAATCAAAATAAAATGCCATTTTTCAAAGAACTGGAACAAACAGCCCTTAAATTTGTGTGGAACCAGAAAAGGACCCGAACCACCAAGGAATTGTTGAAAAGGAAAAACAAAGCTGGGGGCATCACACTGCCTGATTTCAAGGTATACTACAAAGCTGTGATCACAACGACAGCATGGTACTGGCACAAAAACAGACACATAGACCAACGGAACAGAATAGAGACCCCAGAAATGGACCCTCGGCTCTATGGGCAACTAATCTTTGACAAAGCAGGAAAAAACATCCAGTGGAAAAAAGACAGTCTCTTCAATAAATGGTGCTGGGAAAATTGGACAACTATATGCAAAAGAGTAAAACTTGACCACTTTCTCACACCATACAGAAAGATAAACTCCAAATGGATGAAAGACCTTGATGTGAGACAGGAATCCATCAAAATCATGGAGGAGAACATATGGTGTAACCTCTTTGACATCGGCCACAGCAACTTTTTTCATGACACATCTCCAAAGGCAAGAGAAACAAAAGCAAAAATGAACTTGTGGGACTTCATCAAGATAAAAAGCTTCTGCACAGCCAAGGAAACAGTCAAAAAACTAAGAGGCAGCCCACGAAATAGGAGAAGATATTTGCAGATGACACTACAGATAAAAGACTGGTATCCAAGATCTACAAAGAACTTTTTCAAACTCAATACACGAGAAACAGATAATCAAATCAAAAAAGGGGCAGAAGATATGAACAGACACTTTTCTAATGAAGACGTACAAATGGCTAACAGACATATGAAAAAATGTTCAAAATCATTAGCCATCAGGAAAATTCAAATCAAAACCACATTGAGATACCACCTTACGCCAGTTAGAATGGCAAAAATTGACAAGGCAGGAAACAACAAATGTTGGAGAGGATGTGGAGAAAGGGGATCCCTCTTACACTGTTGGTGGGAATGCAAGTCAGTACAGCCACTTTGGAAAACAGTGTGGAGGTCCCTTAAAAAGTTAAAAATTGAGCTATCCTGTGATCCAGCAATTGCACTACTATTTACCCCAAAGATACAGACATAGTGAAGAGAAGGGCCATATACACCCAAATGTTCATAGCAGCATTGTCCACAATAGCTAAATTGTGGAAGGAGCCGAGATGCCCTTCAACAGACGAATGGATTAAGAAGATGTGGTCCATATATACAATGGAATATTACCAAGCCATCAGAAAGATTACCCAACATTTGCAGAAACATGGATGGGACTGGAGGAGATTATGCTAAGTGAAATAAGCAGAGAAAGACAATTATCATATGGTTTCACTCATTTATGGAACATAAGAAATAGCAGGGAGATCGGTAGGAGAAGGAAGGGAAGAATGAAGGGGGGGTAAACAGAAGGGGGAATGAACCACGAGAGACTATGGACTCTGGGAAACAAACTGAGGGCTTCAGAGGGGAGGGGGGTGGGAGATTGGGATAGGCTGGTGATGGGTATTAAGGAGGGCACATATTGCATGGTGCACTGGGTGTTATACACAAACAATGAATCATGGAACACTACATCAAAAACTAAGGATATACTGTATGGTGACTAACATAACAATAAAAATTTAAAAAAAAACAAGCAAAGGCGGAAAAGGGGGAGGGAAGAAAGGAGGAAAAGAGAGAGAGGGAGAGAGTGAGTTGGGGGGAGGGAGAAAGAAAGAGGGAGAGCAAGGGAAATCAAGAAACAGACTCTTAACTATAGAGAACAAACTGATAGTTACCAGAGAGGTGGTGGTTAGGGGGATGGGTTAAATAGGTGATAGGGATTAAAGAGTGCACTTGTTGTGATGAGCACCAGGTGTTGTAAGAAAGTGCTGAATCACTGTATTGTACACCTGCACTAATATTACACTGCATGTTAACTAATCGGAATTTAAATAAAATCTTACCAAAAAAAAAAATAAACTTCACATATTATTATAATTAGTTTTTATTGTTAACTATGCATAATATATAACAATATTAGCTGTTAATTTATTTTATATCAAATAATATGTACTCAATAGTCCTGAAGATATTTATGAATTAAAGAGAAATATATTACTAGTCAACATCCCACTGTAAAACTCATCAGAAACACTTATACTAGAAAAAAAAAAAAGATTTCTAATTCATTGCAACAAAAGAAGAAGGCCATGAGGAGCTATGGAGTGTCTTAGTAAGAAGGTGTCAGAAAGAACTTGTTATGGGAACCAGGCTTGTGTTAGATGATTTGGGGAATATTTAAATAAATGGGGTTTGCTTAGAATTGGATGCTGTCAGGGAGCATCTGTATAATCAAAATTTATTTTGTCACCTCATTAAAAGTATTCACAAGAACACATACATTTATTGTTTTCACCTTGCTTTACAAAGAGGTACAATCCGAAAGAAAGAGAGAGAGATCATCTCATTAAATAATTATAGAAAAAGACAGAAGACATCTTTTTAAATCACTCGCTTAAAATAATTATGCTGTGTTTTCTGACAAAAACAGTATTTATAAAATTTATCTGTAAAACTAACACTTGCAGAAGTCTGGGTGAAGATGGCAGGATAGGGAACATTCTCTGCTCCCCACGGAGCCCACAGAAAGCTGGCAGGCAAATGAAAAGTGGGGAAGGAAACCCCATCTTCTGTGTAACTGGTAGATACCAACAATTTTGGATCAAAACTTATGAGGAATGTTCATTAATGCATAAATCAAAATCAATCTCTCACTGGAATCCCTCGCACATGGGCCACATGAGCATCCTGGGGCCTCTTTCCCTGGGGACGAAGAGAGAAAAAAGAGGGCAGACAGCACTAAGGGGGTTGGTATATGCCACCTCTTTAGGAGACAGGTAGGATGGGCTTCAGGATGGAATGTGGACAGAGAAAAGATGGAGAAGAGCAGGTAAAAACAGGTGGGTAAATGCGACATCACCACAGAAGGCTACACACTTGCCAAGCTGATTGCGAGCCGGCACAACTCTTGTTGATCAGGACGGCAGGACCTAACAGAACGAAGACATGTCACAGCGGTAGAGAAGTTGGTGAATTTGAAGAGAAAAATATTCTCTGACAACTTACCAGACCTGAAGATTCTGCTTTCCTAAATTATTCTGGTCACTATTTTAAACATTTAGTTTATAAAATAATAATGATGAAAATATTATGTATCCTATCCAAGGGATATAAAGAAAGCTGTGCTTGAAAGAACATTTATATAATTAAATTCTTATATCTCTTAAAAAGAAAGAACAGAAATACACGGATTAATTATTCAACTCAAGAAATTAGAGCAACAAAAGACAATTAACAGAAACGAAAGTAATGTATTAATGAAGATAAAAGCCAAATAAAAATTAACAAATTAAAAACTACAAAACCAGTAAATATATCCAAATGTGCTTTTTTGAGAAGAAAAAAAAGGAGGGGCTAATACAATACTAGTGAACCTAGCCAACAAAATAAGAGAAAAAAACCATAAAAACTCAAAATTAAAAATAAGAATGGGGAACTATTCACAGAAAAATGCACAGAAGCGTCATAAGAGACTTTTTCCTTAAATGTATACTGATATTTGCAAAACTTGGGTGCTAAGTAAAATTGAGCCAGAATAAAGTGGTAACATAAAGGAAAAAGTATGTATAGTGCCATCAAAAAGAGGATAAAATAGTAACCCAGAGACCAGGAGAAGATATTTGTAATATATTTATAACAAAGGGCTTAGAGGTCATAATTATAATACATAAATAACTCAAAAAAATCAATAAGAAAAAGATAATCCAATAGAAGATTTGACCAAATGAATTAATAAAATTTGACAGAAAAGGCTATCCAAATGGCCAATAAATACATCAAAGGTGCTCAATTTCATTAGTTTTTACAAAAATGCAAATTAAAACCACAATACACAGCAATATCCACATAACGGAATGACTAAAATTAAAAATATAGAAATTACCAAGGGTCAGTAGGGAATTGGAGCAATTAGAAGCCCCATACACTGCTGACAGAAATATAAATTTGTACAGCCATTTGGAAGACTGTTTTGCTGTATCCACTACACCTGAGTACATATTTTCCACCACTCAGCAATTCTATTTCTAGGTATATATTCTATAGATATTCACTCATAACTTAAAGAAAGACATATGCTACAATGTGAAGAATAGAAATATTCATAAAGCATCTAACTGAAAACTACCCAAAATGTTTATCAACATAAGAATGAAAAGTATATTGTGGTATGTTCACATTTCACATAATGGAATATGATATAGCAATAAGAATTAATAAACAATGTAATAATATGAATTAATCTCACAACTGTAATGTCAAGAGAAAGAATTCAGACAATGTCAAGGGAAAGAATTCAGGCAAAAGATATTCAGTGTATAATTCCATTTATATGAAGAACGAAAGTAGGCAGAACTAATGTATGATGACAGAAGTAAGAAAAGAGGATACCCCTGGGAGTGGGGTATCAAGTGGAGTGGGTACCAAAGGGCTTTTGGATGCTGGTAAAATTCTGTTCAATATCTGTATTCTGGTTACAAAGAAGTTACGTTCAGTGAAAATTCATTGAGTGGTTCCTTAAGTTTTTGTTTTTGTTTTCTAAGGCCCTAGAAGAGCTGGAGAACCTAGCCAGATGTGTACTATTAAGGAAAAAAAAATGGGGGCTCTTGGGTGGCTCAGTCAGTTGAGCATCAGACTCTTAATTTTGGCTCAGGTCATGATCTCAGGGCTTTGAGACTGAGCCCCATGGGGCTCTGCACTCAGTGGGGAGTCTGCTTGAGATTCTCTTTCTCCCTCTCCTTCTGCTCCTCCCCCTGCTCGTGTGCTCTCTCTCTCCCTCTAAAATAAATAAATAAATCTTTAAAAAAAACTGGAAAAGTTGTTTAAAAAATTGCCCTCTTTTTCTCATGAACCACCCCCACTTCTACCAAAACCAAAACCAAAACAAAAAACACTTCCAGTCTTTTCCACTTAGGGAAAAATCTTTCTGATATTATTTCATTGCTTTTGAGCATAAATGAGGGGGACACTTTCAAGTTCTGTTTACAAAGCTAGCAAAACCTTGATATTAAGATGTGTCAAACCAGTCCCATAAAAGAGAGAAATCATAGATATATTTTATGGTTACAGAGGCAAAATACGAAATAAAATATTACCAGCAGCATGCAGCAGAACATGAACTGGTGTCCATAGAAGGACTGCAAGGGTTTTCCCAATGGGTAAATCTATTAATACTGTTCACTGTACTAGGAGATCAAATATTGGGGTGCCTGGGTGGCTCAGTTGGTGAAGCATCTGCCTTCAACTCAGGGCATGATCTCAGGGTCCTGGGATTGAGCCCCGACTCAGGCTCCGTGCTCAGCAGGGAGTCTGACACTCCCTCCCTCTCTGCCCCTTCCCCCTGCTCATGCTTTCTCTCTCAAATACATAAGTAAACCCTTTTTTAAAAAAGAGATCATGTATAAAAATATGTTGAAAAATGTTAAACAGATGTTTAAAAAACACACACTTTTCACATTAGGCAAATAAATCTGAATAAAATAGATAATCTTTTTGTTTTTGTTTATCTGCTATTTCTACGGGTTTGCCTATTGTAGGTTTTGTATATAAATGGAATCACGTAGTATGTGATCCTTTCTGTCTGACTTCTTTCACTTAGTGTAGTGTTTTCAAGGTTTGTCCTTGTTACAGTATGTAGTATGTAGTACTTCGTTCTTTTTTGTGGCTGAATAATATTCCATTGTATGGAGATACATTTTTTTTTAATCCATTTATCGGTTGTGGGACATTTATATTGTTTCTACATTTTGGCTATTGTGAGTACTGCTGCTGTAACTAGCATGTACAAGTCTTTATTGAAATATCTGTATTAGTGTGCTAAGACTGCCATAACAAAAATACCATAGATTGGGTGACATGAATAACATATTTTTTTTTTTTCTTTATAGTTCTGAAAGCTGGAAGACCCAAATCAAGGTTGCAGCAGGGCTGGTTATTCCTCACGTGTTTCTCCTTGATTTGCAGAGAGCTGCCCTCTCACTGTGTCCTCACATGGCCTTTTCTCTGTGAGCATACAATCTTGGAATCTCTTTTTTTTCTTATAAGGACACCAGTCATTTTGAATTAGGGCCACACCCTTATGACCTCTGTTAACTTGAATTACCTCTTTAAAGTCCCTATCTCCCAATGTAGCTACAATGTAGTTATGCCAGGAATTAGGGCTTCCATATCTGAATTTGCAGGAGTGGGGCAATATAGTGCTTAACAAGGTCCTCGGGTTGAGGAATATACCTAAGAATGGGATTGCTGGGGACTGTGGTAATTTTATATTTAATTTTTGAGAAACCACTAAAGTGTTTTCCATTGTGGCTCTACCATCTTACATTTCCACCAGCAATATATGAGGGCTCCAATTTCTCCATATCCTCATCAAAACTTCTTATTTTCCATTAAAAAAAATATATAGTCATTCCAGTAGGTATGAAGCAGTAGCTCATTGTGGTTTTGATTTCTATTCCCCTCATGCATTTTCCTAATAACGTTGAGAATCTTTTCATTTGCTTATTAGCCATTTGTATATCTTTGGAGAAATGTCTATTCAAGTCCTTCACCCATTTTTTTAATTGGGTAGTTTGTGTTTTAGTTGTTGAGTTATAAGAGTTGGATTCTTGCTAATATTGCATTTATACATACATATATCTTACAAGCTCCTACATAATAAACACACACATGCAATCTCTTTCTCTCAAAATAAAAGCCAGTATCATGCTTAGATGTAAAACACTTCATTGCATTCCTATTAAAGTTAGTACCAAGAAAAGAATATGTAGTATCACAAATATTTAACACGGGTCTGTAATTAGAGATCGCTATAAATAGGCAAGATGAAGAAGTAAAGCAGAACCAACACTGTCATTATTCATATTTATATATCTATAAAACCAGAGGAAAAAAACTGAGAAAGCATTAAACCAATAAGAGAAATTTGACAGGAGTCTGTGCAGAGTTAACGTATAAAAACCAATAGCTTTTTTACATATAAGCAAATGCCAGTATAAATATAAAGAAAGCAAGCATCCCATTTACAGCAGCATTGTGTTGCAGGTAACAGTGCAGTAGAATTCTACTCGAAAAGCCACTAACCACCTTTAAGGTTCAGTTTCCTTATCAATAAAATGGGTACAATAAACCCCATTCTGTCCTACTTCAGAGAGTTATAATAAGGATCAAATGAGGAAGAGCCTGCTTGGTGAGATTATGCAGACATTGCTGCCACTAGGACATGGCAGAACTGATTCACTGTGTCCCTAATCCTAATTTCACTGGACAAATTCACATGCATTTGATCTCTTTCAAAGTCCCCAGAAGCTCCTGACTCAAGAGACATTCTGAACTCTGATTTGTCTCATAAATTAATATGTTGTTTTCTTTCCAGGTGGCTGTGCAGTCATCCAAAAGAACTAAAAGTAGGATTAACTGTTATGACAAGATTTAAAATAGCTGGGAATTATATTAGTTCTTACAGAAGAAAGGAAATGCAGCATAGAAACAACCTAAGAGTCTTGATTATTTTACATATGAAAAGAAGGTAAGAATGTTTTGGAGGAAACTTAACATTATTGCATGGTGATGAATTTTTAGGTTAAGCTTATTTGCACAGTTTGCATGTGTAATTTAGGCATTATCTTCTCTACAGCTAATGATGTAGAATGGGGGGCAGATGTGACACGAATCATTGAGTCGCTTGAGATAGGAATTCTGTGAATGTACTCAGTTCTGATTATGGACTAGAGTCACCTAAGAAGCTATTTTAAATATCAATGCTAAGGCTCCACCTGCAGAGATTCTCATTTAAATGGTCTAGATGGTGACCAGGGTATTGGTCTTTTTAAAAGTATTGAAGGTTGGGGTGCCTGGGTGGCACAGCGGTTGGGCGTCTGCCTTCGGCTCAGGGTGTGATCCCGGCGTTATGGGATCGAGCCCCACATCAGGCTCTTCTGCTATGAGCCTGCTTCTTCCTCTCCCACTCCCCCTGCTTGTGTTCCCTCTCTCGCTGGCTGTCTCTCTGTCAAATAAATAAATAAAATCTTAAAAAAAATAAAAATAAAAAAAAAATAAAAATAAAAAAAAAATAAAAGTATTGAAGGCAACTCTAATGTGCAGCCATAAATGAGAGCCATGTAGTCTATGGACCTGAATGGAATACTCACTTTACCCTTTCTCCATTTAACTTCCTCCTTATATCTGTATTTTTTTTTCTTCAAGCAAACTATGAAATGCTAGATTTTTTTGCCATCTTTTAATTAAGTGACATAAACAACTTTCATTTATTTTTTTCAAAGGATGAATTATCCAAGTCTCACATAACTGATGAGGCAAGTGAGTAGTGGTTAGGATCCATTAACTCATGCTTCAGATAGGCCCTAGCAAATGTCTAACAGCAGTAACAGAACTACCACCCAGCAACAGGGAAGAGTTCTGTATCCAAGTCAAATTATTTGAGGGAATTTAGAGAAAAAGACAATAATTAACTTGCGTTTGGATTTGGCTAAGGGGCCATGAGTTAAGACCTGAAAATTATATGCCTAAAATAGATCTTTAATATTGGCAAGCCATCTGGATCTTGACTTTATGTATTATCCCAAAATCACTGCACCCTTGATAGACCAAATATCTCTGAAAATGAAGGGAATATTCATTTCTTCACATATGGTACAGCCTCAAGTATACTGCTTATGCTGCATAAAATAATAAAAAAGAGATCCATTCAGAAAACAGTTTAATATTGACACTGATTGCTGGGAAACCAGTCATCTCCCAACCAAATTCAGAATTTCAATTTTATTTTAATCACAAACCAGAACCTAAGCCATCAAACACAGACACACACACACAAATACACACACAGCCCTCCCTTCATTTTTTTCCAAACAAAACAAACCCAAACCAATCCAAAATTTGAGGCTTACCTTAAGAAAATAATATTTATAGGAAGTATTTTTAAAAATTCCTCATGAGGCAAATTGTGCTAGTGAGAAAAGGTAAATTTCTTGGAGAATATTTACCTCTTTCTTCCCTGTTTTACTCAGTTGTTAGAGCTTGAAGCTCTTTAAGGGCAGAGACTTACAGGCTTTAGTCACAAATCTGCAGTACCTGTTGCATTACAATGAAGTTCGCTTTACCTCTGCCTACCCACACTTACCTGATACCTAGTAGTTAGAACACGTACCCCTATCTCTCCTTTTCAACAAAGGCAGCACTGCTGAGGATCAAAGTGGCTTTCAGTTAGCAACCAACCTTAAAACATACTGTCATTCTCAGTTCCTTGAGTGTGGGCATCCCACAGAGCTAGGAAAGCTCAGGGGAGCTGATCGTGTAGAGCTGTCTCTCAGAATCTACTCCTGGTCTGATTTACTGCTGGCCCTGGGGTTCCCTCTACTGAGCTTTATGACCAATCTAGGAATGTCAGGCCACAAGAGAAGGACAGAATATGATATCTCTGGAATCCAACTAGATGAGACCACCAAATAGTTTCATAAGCAACACCTTGCTGATGATCTCAGTTTAGCCATTTTGGCTTCAGAGTGGTAGCTACCTTGAATCTTGTCTCGCTGAGATACCATAGGAATCAGACTCATGGGGAATTGTAAGTTGGGTATTGTATTAGTCAGATTCCCTGGGTTGTAAACAATAAAGCTTGACTTTGGTATACTGTAGGGGGAAAGCCTACCTTAGAACAACATATTGAGTGGTTTGTATAAACACAGCTTGGAAAGACAGGGTCCCTGGTATTTCCCAGGATTTGATTTGCAGAAACTTCCAGGAGATTTCAAACCATTGATCTTCAGGCATTTTATGCCTTTGGGTGAGTCAGTCAGACTGCCATGGACATCTCTAAATAGCCTCATTTCAGTCCATTCACAACTCCAAAACTCTATGGGTATTAGGTCATTTTACTTGAGAGGAATTTGTTTCACCTAGTTAGAACTACACTCAAAACATACTCAGAACTTTATACTCAAAACCAAAGTTCCTAAGTTAAAATTGTATGTTCTTTATCGTCTCATATTGCTTTCATGACTTAGAAGAAAATTGCTGGAGAGATACTGAAGTGAATATTATGGTATGTTCTCTTCTCCCAGGAGAGGTTGCTGTGAGATGCTGAGATGCTATAGGGAGGGTTAGAAGAACGAGGGGAATGAGGGCTTTCCTAAGAAGCAGTATCAGATACAGAAAAGCATGGCCTTTGAAATCCTAGAAGACAAGCCGAATTCTGGCCTTTTCTCCTATTACCTGCATGACCTTGAGCAACCTTCTTGCATCTATAATCTAGGAATAGAAATACCTATCTTGAAAGAATTAAATGTGATGATATAAATAAATCTCCCAGCAGAGTGAATCTAAGCGACTTTAATAGAATAAGGGAAGAAAGAGAAATGGAAAATAAAAGAAAGTAGTAAAAAAAAAAAAACACACAGAAATAGGGAAAAGCCAAATGGAAATAGAACTCATCTAGGGAATATGTCATTAAACCGGAGGTTCACGTTGTCTGAAGATGATACATAATAGAGATAATCAACAGCGCTGTTAGGGTTTGATTGTAATTCCATCTTTTGACTGGCCTTCTAAGAAGTAGAGGATACGAAACTTAGGGACCACTGCAAAAAGCAAAAGATAGCTGATGGGGCACTGTGATTATTCACCAAGGAGGAGATGAGATTCCATGCTACGCCAGAGATGGAAATATCACCTTAACAAGCATGGACAGCCCCCAATGGACTATAAAATTCATTTGGTAGCTGTGATAATTCAAAAGAGCCAGGTGGCACATCAGTAACAAGGGAAGACATAAATTTTAATTTATGAGGCTCATCAATGTCCTGGTCAGAAAGGGACAAACTCTCTACTCTTCGGCTCAGTAATCCAATCTAATGGGAAGAGAAAGTATTTTGAAGTGAAACTCATCAGTACTGAAGAACCCTTTAAAAAATTATTGTGTGTGTGTGTGTGTGTGTGTGTGTGTGTGTGTATGGATTTAGTGGGTAAATTGTTGACAGGGTAGTCTGGATGGGAAACAATCAGTAATTTTTGAATTATATATAAGCTAACACTTCTCATCCTCAAGGCAATTTCTTTACTGAAAGTCTGATGGCTTTATGAGTAAAAGTAGGGCTGACCAGGCTTTGTGTCCTCCCAGGAAAAGAAAACTTGCTTATGTAATACAAACATGACTCTAAAATGAAAATACATTTTCCTTTACTAACACACTCTAAAAAGTAATTATCTTTTTTAAGAAGACACAAAAAACATGATAGGCACAATTCATGAATTTGCTAAGTATTCTCTGTGGCAGATAGAGTCCACGTTGTTTCCTACACAACAGACCTTCCTACATAAAATCTCGTGTATCTACACACACGTACAGCATGTCTGAGTGTCTAGTGTATGGGCCAAATCAAGCAGCTGCTCAATAAAGATTTAAAGAATGACTGAGGCCTAACTAGTTTACTTTTAAAAGTATACTCCCTCTCCATATACTTCTCTCTAGATCTATCTTTTATCTATCTATCGATCATCTATCTTCTATCCTGATCTATATACGTACATGCATATGATATGTAAGTAAATACATGTACATATATATCCATATACATATATAGACCTATATATTGATATAGACTGTTCTGTATCTCACAGTCACCCCCATCCCAGCTACTGCCACTTCAGTCTGGTACAATTACAATGATAACTAATCACCAGACCCCATCTCACCATTATCTAAGCTGGCCCTCACATTTATCAATAGAGCTGTCTTTCTCAAGTACAAAACCATGTCTAAAAATAATATCACCATTTGTTTCCTCCCAGATTCATCTCCATACCCTCACTCTATTCCATTTTCCTGGTTTTACTTTCTGCCATAGCACTTGCCAGTATCTGATGATATTTGTGTTTTTATTTTAGTTTTCTTGCTTATTGTCATTCTCTGTTCATATTACGTGAGCTCAGCAGAAGCAGAGACTTTGATGTATTCACTTCTCTATCATTAGTGCTTGGAACAGGGCCTGGTACTAAAAGGGGCTCAAAACAAATGTTTCCAATAATGAATGAATTCCTCTACTACCTAGGTAGAGCACAGTGTCTGATACAGAGAAAGCAATCCAAAAATGCTCATTGAATAAATGAATGAACACACGAACATATCAAAATCGAAAACACGTCTAAGAGGTATCTAAAGACTAAATCTCCTCCTCTCTTTATTTTCTCTCCTTCTCTGATTCAGCCTTATGGTTTTACAGTTAATGATCAAGTCTGTGTGAATGCTCAGGTTAAGCAAGACTCAGTAGAAGGCATAGGGCCTCTTCTGCCTACTTTACCAGTCCATCTGGGTCACAGAATGCCTTTCCTCCCCACTCCTTGAAAAACTGGCATGAACCAGAAATTAATAAATTGACAATATTCTGCTTATATGTGTAATCAATTAGCACTCTGCCTACTCATTCATTTCTTTCTGGGCTTCCTCCAAAACTCTAAATCTAACTGACAGTGGGGAACAACTGTGAGACTATTATCCAAATGATTTAAATGAGAATAAAGAGCTTCCAAAAACAGAAGCAAAATATTCACAAGATCCACATTCCCTCTCCACTGAACTAAGCCATTATATGCATATTTGCAGAACACACTTCACAAGAAATCTAAAGAATTTTGTTGAAAATCCTTTAAAAATCCATTTTCTAATGCCAAGAATCACGAGTTAAAGTTAACCTATTTGAAACAGATTTCTCCCTCTTAAAAAAAAAAAAATTGATGGAAATCCTCTATGATCAATTACTTAAGGTATTTCTCATCTTTCTTAATACAATCACCCTTCTATTCCCAATTTTATGGTTATATATGAATTTTATTTTATTTTTTTAAAGATTTATTTATGAGAGGGGCACCTGGGTGGCTCAGTGGGTTAAGCATCTGCCTTCAGCTCAGGTCATGATCTCTGGGTCCTGGGATTGAACCCTGCATCCGGTTCTGTGCTGGGTGGGAAGTCTTCTCCTCCCCTCTACTCATTCTCTCTCGCTTTCGCTCTCACTCACTCAAATAAATAAATAACAAGCAAGCATGAGTGGGGGGAGGGGCAGAGGGAGAGAGAGAATCTCCAGCAGACTCCTCGCTGAGCAGAGAGCCCAACAGGGAGCTTGATCTCACTTCCCCAAGATCTCGCAATCTTAGTGGAAATCAACAGTCCGACACTTAACCGACTGAGCCACCGTGGCCCCCTGGTTATATATGAATTTTAGTTCCTTTTTTTAAATGTAAAAAAAAAAATGATCACAAATTTCTCAGAAAAAAAATGTTAAGAGATACAAATAACTCTAAAACAATTGACTACTCATTCAGCAAATATTACTGAGTGCCTACTAAATGTCAGGTGCTGTTCTAGGGGCTGCAGATACAGCAGTGAACAGAAGAGATGCATATTCATGCCTCAAATCACTTAACATCCTATTTGGGCAGGGGGACATGGGCATATGACAACATTAAAAAGTTAAATATGTTGTTTGTTAAACAGATGTGATATGGAGCCAACTGTGGCAAGGAAAGGAAATGAGGAGGTTGAATGGGTTAGTGTATTTGTTTTAAATAAAGGGCCATGAAAACCTCACTAAGAAGATACTACCTAAGTAAAGCCTGCATGGAGGTAAGGGAGACAGCCAAGTGGATATGTGCAGAAGGGACTCAGATACCATATCTCATCTTTGATTTCATCTGTGCACTTAAAAAGCACAAATCTGTTGACGCTGTTACTTACAGCAGACAGTTTTGAGTGAGGAGCAAAAGTTGTGTTTTGGAAGCTTACCTTCTCTTTTCAAACTTGTAGCTCCCTTCTTTTCTTTCCAGACAATTCATTTTTCCTCACTGTACCTGTATTACTCATTTTTTTTATAACGAGGATATTAAAATATTTGGGTAGATCTGTCATAGGATTGATTCCACTGTGTAATGATCAAGACATTTGTTGCATAATTATCAGAAAACCATGATTTTTAGCACAAATCAAGGTGCTTACATGGTTCATAAGATCCAGAAATAGGTTGAGGAGTCTTACTATTCACTGTTCTTTCTGTCCCAAGGCTCCTTGAAGTTCCTTCTCTTAAACTTTATAAAGGAAATATATAAGCAGAATTGGGGGGGGGATTTACTAGCTTTGGGCAACTTGTTCAGGCTTAGATGCTCCCACCGCTGTTGGACCCTTCCTATAGTCAACTTGATACTGACCAAGGCATATCAAATTATTTGCAAAAAAAAGGTCTGTATGGATAAGATACACCCAAGACTTATAGAATAAGATACTGAGGTGGAAGGAGACCGCAGGTGAATCTCTAATGCTAATATTTAGCCTTGTAACACAGACAGGGATACTAAGACGTGAGAGGTAAGTGGCATGTCAGAAAGGAAAGTAAAAATGTGGACATTACAAAGAAGAGAAAAAAAAAGTGTGCTAAGAGGGACATAACCAAAAAAGGCACAGGAGTTCATCATGTTAATACGGTATAGTTAAAGCATATTTCATTTAGAAGGAGATGAAAGGTATGGGCTGCTAAAAGAAAATGGCAATGCACTGCTGTGCACAAACAGGCATTATGCTGTGCATCAGTATTTTATTTATCATGTTATTGTAGTGACATCATCCTAACCTCCACAGCATTCCTCTTCTCTTACCTCTTTTCCTTCTCTAAGCACTACTGCGTTTCTACTGTCCCCTCTCTTGGCTAATACCATTGCCATCCACTCAAATGCTCAGGCAAAAATAAAAAAAAATAAAATAAAATAGAATTAAATTAAATTAAAAAGTTATCCTTGACTTTTCCCTTTCCTTTGCCCCCCACATTCCTACCTTTCCTTCTCTAGATTAGACAGCCACCTTCTGAATTCTGAAACATCTCTTATTAATCTCCCTGCTTCCAGTTTTACACTATCTTCCAACAGCAATCTGTTTTCCATAACGTTGTCACAGTCATCTTCCTAAAACCCAAATCACATCACATGTTGTTACTTCTTTAAACTCTCTAGCACCTACCTGTGAGTTTCAGGTTAGGACCCAAACTACCAGTATCTTATCCCAGGCTCTTCAGGGCAGTCCTGTTGCTACCTCTTAACAACTATCTCTTGCCATTCCTATTCCACACACTGAAAACTCCATTCCTATGAAGCTTTCCCACTTCTCAGAATGGCCTCCCACTAATGCCCAGTCCTTGGCTTGGCAACCTTCTCCTCTCTTGCAAGGCTCAGCTCAGGAATTATCTCTTCTAGGAAATCTTTTGTCATTCCCCAAGCTAGTCAAAGGACTATCCTACATTGTCCCACAGCTTTTTCTACATAGCTCATCATAAAAAGGGAACTATGGTATTTATTTATCTCCAAGCCCTGGAATAGTCCTGGCATATGATGGGCATAAATTAATGTTTGTTGAATGCATAATTAAATGCATGCCAGACAATCAATTGGGCTCCTGGATAACAAAGAAAAATAAAATGGGCTGACTACTTTCAAAGAGCTAACAGTTCATTATATTTGGTTGTGGATTTCTCTGATAGTTTATATAATGATGTAAGTTCCTTGAATAAAGATGCTTTTGAATTATGACTTGAGCAGTCCTAATTTGTACTTAAATTTGAAGGAGCTTGTTTATTTCTGAGTTGGATTTGAACACCATTTGATACTGTATTACCAAATTCAAAGATCCAAACCACCTTTCAATTAAGTGAAAGGAGCAATGACTTACAGGAACTCTAAATGTATTAAAAATGTCACAATCACTTTATTTATAGAGCAACATAAAAATGTAATTCAGGTACTTTAAAAAAAATTGACACAGACTAAGCAGAAAGATGAGCCAGAGGGGATTACTTAGTGATCTAAAACTCAGCTCTGCAATATCTCGAACCTCAGCTTCAAATCCAGCCTGGGTCAAGACAACCTGTCATTCTCCAGAGACCAAGCACTGCCTATCTCTTAGTTCACTGTGTGTGTTTTTCATATTGCTCGAGGACTCCATGTACTTAAAAAAACCTCACGGAATTTTCTTATAAATGATAATGCTATCCCTAATAAGCTTAGCCAAATTCAGAGAGCGTCTTGATATATAACTGGCAGCTCTGAATAATGCCCTCGGGTTGTTAGCCATTCTACAAAAATCAAATTCAGTCAACACTTCAGAACTTGAGTTTGCAAGAAAGTTACCTCATGCCACTTTTCCGCTCACCCAATGTCCCACAATAAAATGAGTGCCTAAGTACTATTAACTGTTTTTGCATGAGTAACAATCTCTTACTTAAAAACAGTGAGAAACATGTCTTTGTTTTTTCAAGCATATAAGGGGAGTGACCCAGTCAGGTTTCTCACATCTATGCTTCCAACCTCTTGTGCACTATCCACGTGACAGTACAAACAGAATAGGAGACATCTACATAACTTGGAAATTTTATGATTGATAAGCATTGTCTTGTCAGCTGAAGACATGTGCATGACAAGTATTTATGATATAAGGAGATTCCCAGTTATAGAGAAATAGAGTTTAGTCTGATAAAGGACTTTCAAGATTCCTAACACCATTTCCATCAGGGCAAGAGGATTAGTGTTGATATTTCAGAACATAGTCTTATTATATTCTGAATCCACTTATTAAATGGAAAAAGAAAAGACATTTGGCTCTCAGCATACCAACACACACACACACGCACACACACACGAGTGCACAAACACACATTTAGAGAATTCAGAGTCATGGTATAGAGGGGGCTAATGAATAGGGACAGGGAGGGCCATCGGACAGGGAATAGAAGCAGAGAAATTAAACAATTGTCTGACTGACTCACAATTATCTATCAGCCAAAGATGACGGTGTGCAACAGCATCAAAGGCGCTTTCAATACTGTAAAGTTAGGCCACACAACTTGTGACCTCAGAAGAGAGATGGAGAATCTTAAAGGGAGACATATATCAATGAACAAATTGAATTTCAGGCCATGAGCATGCTTGGATTCAATTTGACAGTTTTCCTGAGGCTTTTCAAAGGAATAACAAAGCAAGTAACTCTTTGGAAAATCATAACCACCTCAAACTAAAAAGATTCACATTCTCCCCTCAAGTGTTCCAACCGATTTCTGAAGGTACTTTTGAATAGGACAGAGCTGAATGTCCCTAGCTGTGTTGAGAAGACTGAAGTGAGCTTGCAGAAATAGAAAATTTTGCCAGCCTGAACCCTTTTTAGGTGGAGACAACTGGGGAAAATCACCTCCATTGGACATCATAACACGTGAAATCAAGCTAAGGTTCATCGTCAGAAAACATTTTGGAAAAAGTGCAAGGACAAAATGGAGTCCAGGGAGTATAGTGAATGGCCTTGACTTGGAGATGCATCAGGAATGATTGCATGATGAGCATATCCATGCTCACTGGATATGAGGCATATGTTGGCATGTGTATCAGCCCATAAATTTACCTGTGAACCCCAGATGGTCTTTGTTTTTTGTTTTATTTATAATTTCTTTTACACCAGCCATCTCCTACCTGCAGGGTTACTTCCCATCTTCCTTTCAGTGCAATGGGCCTAGAAATTATTCGCAATTTCTAAGAAATGGCTTAGTCCTGGGTATAGTAGGCAGAATGCCACCCCCCCGCCCAAATATCCACATCATAATCCCTGGAATCTGAATGTGTTACTTCACATGGCAATTCTGTAGGTGTGATTAATTAAAGACCTTGGGATGGGGAGATTATCATGAATGACACTGGTGGGCCCAATGTAATCACAAATTCCACTAAAGGTGGAAGAGGGTGGCATACCATTTAGAGAAGGAGATCTAACAGCGTAAGTAGAGATCCGCGTGATGTGGTGCCGAAGGCCAGTGAAACCACATACCCTCTGGAAGCTGGAAAAGGCAAGGAAAGATTCTCCTCTGGAGCCTCCGTGAGAGATGCAGCCCTGTTGAACCACTTAAGACTTCTGACCTCCAGAAACATACAGTAATATATTCATGTTGTTTCAGGCCACAAAGTTTGTGGTAATTTGTTACAGCAGCAATTGGAAACTAATATACTAGGTGAACCTCCTCTCAGATACTCTTCCCCAGGAATATCATATTTTGAGCATTCATTCTCTTGGCACTCATTTGTCATTCATCCTCTCACTTGCCTTGTATTGACACCTGTTATATTCTTCTCCTTCTTCCAGGAGTTGGCAAGACAAACATCTGGATCCTTGTCTTAAAACTGAATGGGAAGACATAGTAGGGATAAGGATAGAACCGTGCCCAGCCTATGGGTGGGGTCTAAAAGAGAGGAAGGTCAGTTTTGCTTAGGAAAATGACCAGCGGATACTTTCTCAAATGGAAATTTGAAAGGTGTTTTGTTAGTTGTCAAGTGGAAAAAAGGATGAGAAAAAAGATCACTACAGGCAGGGGCGTAGGATGAGAAAAACTCCAGATGCTGGAAGAGCTACATGTGTTTTGGTGGGAATGTAGGGTGTTAGTATCCATGTTGATAGAGACAAAACTGAAGGTCTAACTCCAGAACATAAGGTCTGAACTTTACCTTGTGAGTGATAGGTAATATTAATAACAGCAGCATCAACTTCAGATCTATGTTTTAGGAAGCTGCTGGGGTAGTAAGCCCGAGTCAGAGAATCCAGTTAAAAAGTTAAAGGGCTACTGTAATGATCCAAGCCGAAGGTGATACAGACCAATCTAAAGTAGCAGCATTAAGAGATGGGGAGAATGATGTTGAATCAAGAAATAGTAAGAAGGTAGATTCAGCTGGACTTGATGACTGGTGGAAAAAAGCAAGAAGAGAAAAGGTGGAGATCAGGTGAAATCTGAATTTGAGGCTTGGATAGCTTGAGTACTGCTTTGCAAAAGAGGACATGTAGAAGGAGAGCCAGCTCACTGGAAACAGACAACGACTTAATCTCTATTGACAAGTCTCAGTTTTATGTATTCTTTCAGATTCTCTCTAATTCCTTTATGAAATAACATGTTGTCTTGAGAGGAGGGACCATATTTTCTATCTTAAGCATTTCACTTGCCTACCATAATGCTGGGCACATGATAAATTCTTATTGAATTGAAAGGAATATTGTGCTCAGCAAGAAAGATCTATGTTTTGAATCCAATTCAGATGTGGTGTTTGGGGTTTAAAATTACCCTGAAGGTCAATCAACGTACCTCCAGGCAAAGGCATAGCTCTTAGAAATGGATTAATGGACTATTGATGTTAGAATTTTTCTTCTAGCGTGGTGCATTATCTTTAATATTAAGGAAAAGAAACGATTTCCCTTGTATTCTGTTACTTTGATTTTGGGCATAACTACTGAAAAGGGTGGAATTTCAGTATCTTTATTGTTAATCCAGGAAATAAAACAAATGTTTTTGAGTACCTACTGTGTTCATGGAGTTCCCCTGACATAGAGAAATAGGTATTTTTTTTATTCTATTAAAAATCAAATCAAATTTCTGCTAGGTTGATCAAATCCTCTGCTGTACAATTAATGACTGAGAGTTTAAAATACTGAACTACAAACACCACAGCTAACCCAGTCACAGTGGTAGACATGACGGAATGAAAGAAATTTTAATTCTCCCAGCGTTGAACCTACTTAGCCAAATGGATTTTTATTTTGATTTGAATCATATAGTATCCCAATTCACAAGTTAAAACCCCAGTTTATTTTGGCTCTGTATTCAATTATGGAGGGAAAAGCATCCTAAATTTTTCTTATTCTAATATCAAATGGGAGTAAGACCTTCAACAAATAGCCCCGAGGACTGAATGCTGAGTATAATATGCTAGAAAGACCTCAACACCACAGCAACGCACTCTGGGGCCAAAGCAGGTTAGAGTCTTAATTATATGGTAATATGCAGAACAAACATGGTGTCATGGCACTTGGGGAAACAGCTGGTGAGAATTTTCTGGATGCTTTCATTGTGTTTTCCTGGCATAAAGCAATAACAAACAATAGGTCAAGTTGCAGGAGTTCATTATTAACCCACGGTAACTGGCAAATAAAATGGTCGTACTTCCTGGAGAAGAATGTATCAGCAAATATTGTTTTGAAGAATTAATCTTAGGACCAGAGTTGGTAATTGTTTCACTATTCCTTGAGCATGAAGAACTCAGAGAGTAAATGATTTATTGTTCTGACAACATAGAACAAATTTTAATGTTTTGAAAAAAAATTTGAGACCTATTAATCCTGGCGTGTGTTACTCTTAAATCCAAGGAAATGAAGAAACATTGATCTATTTTCTGCCTTTCAAGAATGAAAGTATATATTAACCACAGCACCCAGCAGCATACACAACCAGCACCCCCAGAGATACTTAGCCTGACATCAGAATTGTGTTCTGCCAGCTAAATACTGATTCCCTCTTGGTATTATGCAATTTATTTCAAACAGACTGTTTGATCCAGCAGCTAAGAAGTCAGATGAAAATCCTCAGTAAGGACATGCCGAAATAAAGCGGCAGGTACAAGCAAAAAGGCCAGGCACAAAAAGGCAGAACCAGGAAGAATAAGTACCAATTGCTTTTAGCCATGCCCAAAAGTTACCCGGCTTTTTTGTCAAATGCAGATTCTGATTCAAAAGATCTGTGGAGGGGCTTTCTAACAAGCTCCGGGGATATGCTGCTTATCCCAGGAACGTGCTCGAAGAACCAGGAGGAGCGCTATTCCGGTGTTTGAGAAAGCTCAAGCCACCACCATGATACCTGCACTGCACACCTGCCTCCAATTTTTCCTTCGTGTTCCCTTTTATGAGAAAGAGCTTTGTTTCTCTGTCATATCATTTCACTCGTTCCTTTTCTCATCCTTTATTATGTGTGCTACCTCATCTACTGGCCTGGTTTTTGGACAAAGAATAAACCCAATGTCGTGAAACCATCCCTTCCTTTAACACTGTTTCCCAATTAGACTATGAAGCAGGCATTGCATCTTTTGCCACGTGCCTGATAACCTAGCGTAGACTTCCTACCTACCCTCGAAAAAGAGAAAAAGAAGAGAAAATGACAGAATTCTGCAACAATTAAGCCAGTGAAGAGAAAAAAAAAACAAAACTAAAAAACCGAAACAAACAAACCAAAAAACCCCAAGACCAGCCTCCAAGGAGAGTACTGTGATGATTAAAGGTAATTTTAAAACTTCTGAGAAACATCCTTCATGCTTCAGTTCTCCTATGAGAAAGACTGGATCAGACCAGAAGGTCTGCTGCTGGTGGGGGATTCAAGTCTGTCTCTGCTGCTGTCTAAATATTCCTTCAGCTGAGGAAGAAACATTTCCTGTAAATCTTATCCACAAAAGAGAGACTCTCTTGCCAACTAGGAGGACGGGGAAAAAGTAGGGATTAGGGTAAAGGTAAGGAAGAGAAGATGCACTTTAACACCTCTCTTAAGAGATACTCCTCCTACTAGAAGGAAAACATCCAAGCCAGCTCTCTACCTTCCCCTTATACCACTTCTGCCAGGAAAAAAAAAAAAAAGGAAGAAATTTACAAAAAAAAGTAAAGGAATTAAATAAATATCATCTTACCCAGAAGGCAAGAGTAGTACAACACAATGGCTGTCAGCTTACCCAGATTTAGAGTGATGGTCCACATATCTGACCTTTACTCCTGGATAAACACTGCTGTGGCTCACAGAGGAGTCCACATTTGTGAAAGAGAGTGTGATATGCATTCCAAAGGGCCTCAGTCTTCATCACTTTGACAAGGGCAGTGCAGGCAGAAGGGGTTTGCCACTGTCTGCTTCACGGTCAGCATCTGTCAAATGGGAACCCTCACAGGAAAAGCAAGCCTAGCTCTCACGCAGGAATCAAGATAGATGGAGTTTGTGAACAAGCGAAGTACTGTCACCACCATCGTTACAACTGCCACCTATCCAGAGGGAGGACAATTATCTAGGAAAAGAGAAGTGGAAGAAAAGCAGAGAGGGAGAATAAACAGTGGGCATGAGAAAGCCAAAGACCTGGGGAGGAGGGCAATCAAACCCCGGGCAGCTGATGGCACTTTTACAGAAGCGAATACATTTCCTTTCAGTGGATGTCACGTGGATGCAGCAGCAGGCTCCTGGGTGCTTGCCCGCCCCTCGGCTGTTTTCCTGCTCGCATATTATCAGGCTCGCTTATCATACATCCCTGGTTCTCTGTCTTCCACAAGCTGACAGAAAGCAAAACAAAATAAAACAAGGCAGGGGAAAAGAAAACGGGGATGGGGGTGGGGGGGAAGCCTGACTCTCAGTACTTTAATACAAGGGAAGACAGAGGAGGGGCACAGGAGAAGAAGAGATTAGAAAATGTATTAAAGTCTTCCCTAGCCTCAGGTGTGGTGCTTTTGCACATTACCAGACTTTCCCTCGAGCAAGAGAATATACTTTGCCCCATGGCCACAAGCAAGGTGGGCCGGATAATAAGAATATTAGGGGACAGCAATTCTGGAGATGTAAAAGGTACAAATTCAAAAGGAGAAATGAGAGAAAACACGGGAATGAAGAATAAAATAAAAGATTAGCAAGAGTCAGAGGAAGATAAAAGGAAGTGCAAGAGGAAAGTGGTTCATTTGTAGAATTGATACATTAAACTCTAAAACACTGTCCCAGGTTTCAAAGACATCAAGGGGATTTTAAAAGAGGACAAACCTACCAGGAATCTGGGTAGATTATGTAACACGTGAAGCTGACTTGCAGAGCAAGAAAAAATCATCTACTATTTGTTGAATTCCTACTATGTGTCAGGCATTCTCTTGGGGCTTTACATTAATTAAATCCGTCAATGTTTGTTGCTGCCATCTGATAGAGGCCACTCAGAAAACTCAAATACACTGAAATCTCTTCCCCATCCCTGCCACAACCCTCCCTTTGGCTACAGCTTGAAATTGCAATTGAAATTTAGTCCTTGATTTCTACTCTAACAATATAGGAATGTAAAGTGCAATGGCACATTTTTCAGAAATAATTTAGCCTGGGTTAGCCATCAGATAGGTAAGAGAAGTTAAGGCTAGAGATAAAGTGGAGGTGAGAACAACGAAGATACTGGGGAATAGACAGCATTCTCATAATTGAGGATCTAGGGTTCTGAAACAAGAGATGCGTAACTGTAGGCACCTGTTTCCTAGTCCATCATTTTACCTGGAGCTCGTGCCAACACAGGTATGTATGGGCAGAATTTTAGAATTAATAATAAATATCTCTGAGGAAAGATTGGAACCCTGCTTTCGTGATAATTCAGAATATTTCCAGTATTCTGAAAGAGTGGGGCAGTCAGATGTCTTCAAGTAAAACTAATTTAAAAACACATACACACACTCCTTGAGAATCTGACTTTGTTGAGCTGCAAGGCTGTTATAGGTAATCTATTCTAATCTCCTCTTATTTCATAGGTGGGGAAGCCACAACGCAGTGAGATCAAGGGGCTTGCTCAAGCCACTCCCTGTAGCAGTTAGCAGCATGCCTGAAGTAGATGTCTGATAATATCCACCCAATATTCTCAACATTACTCACCATATCAAACAGCTCTACATAACACGAAAGAAAGTATACTTTGGAGTAAAATTAAACAGAGCTCAGGCAAACACTTTCAGACCTATATAACAATGGCTAATGGTCTATAGGGAATAACATTTATGATACAGTGGAGAAATATGGGTTTCCTATTCAAACAGGGGCAAAACATGTATAACCAAAAATTATACTAAAATTATGGGTGGTTTTTTGCCAGCTGTATTATCATTTATATTTTATGTTACTGGATTGCATGTTGTGAGAATTAAATGAAATAACATATGTAAGAGCCCTACCAAAGAACTGATTCTCATTTCTTTCCCCAATTATCAACAGATCATTTTCTTTGGGGTAAAAATATAAATGATTCTCTCATTAGTCTTCCTGGACGCCTTCAAGATCTCTTCCCAACATCCTAATTCTGTTTAAACTCTATTCTCTTTTTCACAGATGATGATCAAAAGAAGGTATAAGATTTTTTTTCCTGATTAAACACCCACCCCCAATCTTAGAGGTGTGAGATGCTTTCTTGACTTTATAATGGTTATGCAAAGAAACAATGACAAAGCAAAATATCTGTGATATTTCTCTAAGAACAACCGAAAAATTCTGCAATACAAATAATATCGGGCGTGCTTCTGTATTTTATAAGGAAGAGACTGCACATGTTGTCATGGGGAAGTAGGTAGTTGGAGGTACTTGTGCACTTAACCCTTACTGTGTTATAATACCTACCTTGTTCTGGCATGTAGGAAAATAACTCTTTTAGATTCTGGCTGGCTTTCACAGAGTCCTGTCCCTGGCAATTTATATGCTTTTCTTTCCCAATCTATACTGAAGCTCAGCAGCAAAGATTCTCCTGATTTTAGGCATTGTTTTTGGAGAATATAGGATAGAGAATGAAAAATGTATATTATTGAGCATGCCCTTTGTGCCAGGAACCATTGTTGATATTTATTTAATTCATACACCTATCCTGCCCTCCGGAAGGTAAGGTAAGGCAGAGCATTTGCTTTCTGGTTCACTACTAGCACTAAGAAGAATGCCTGATCCATAGTAGGGGTTTAATACCTACTTGTTCAATGAATAAATGAGCAGTCCACCAAGCTGGGTAGCATTCTCTTCATGGTACTGTTAAAGTGGCTAAAATTATAGAAAGATTAAATTTCCTGGACATGGTTTTAAAGCTAAACACTAGGTAGAACTTGAATTTAAATCTGAGCTATTACCAGGTCTCCATTCTGTCTATCATGTTGCATTGGTAAAAGAGCAATGGCTTATACTCAGTTCATTAGTCTTACGGCTTAACAGGTTCAGAGGTGAAGCATTCCATGCTAATCAAAACTACATTAATTTGATAGTCTCTAGTCCATGGTGTGACCATCTTCCTTGCCCTTCCTCCAACTTAAGTCTTCCTGAAAATTTAAAACAAAGTACATCTTGCAGCCTGCGGGTATAAAAGATCATAAAAGACCTGAGCCGACTGCATGTGCTAAAACAATCTCTAATGATCAAGGGCAGCACCATGTCTTGGCCAAAGATCTTTTATTGCAGACCTTGCAAAAGGTGAGTAGTGTGACCATGGGCCAGTCATTCAACATTTCTGATTCTCACTTTCTTTATCTGTAGTTTCTGAGGTGTGGAAGAAGGGCCATTCATTCCAGAGCTAATATTCTGTGATTTCTTTTCCCTCAACCACAACCAGGTAGCTCACATTTTAAGAATTGAGAAAATGTGAATTTTACTTTGCTTTCTCTCTCTCTGCAAGGAATCTCATGCATTTTTATAATTGTTACACATTTGTCTGTAGAGCCTACTCAAGGACGTTATGAATTACGGAAAAAATGGGATAGGCTTGTCCTTGCCTAGTCACATGAACAGTTAAGATTGTTTTCAATGGTGATCCCCTGTTCATTAGATAACTTTTTAAAAGATTTTATTTATTTATTTGAGAGGAGAGAGAGAGAGCAAGAGAGAGAGCACAAGCAGGGGGAAAGGCAAAGGAAGTGGGAGAAGTAGACTCCCTGCTGATTAACCAAGCCACCCAGGTGCTCCTAGATAAATTTTTCTACATCTTTACCCCTTCTTTATTTTTAAAATTATTATTTTGATCAGGTAGATTTTTTAGTTTCACTCACTATTTCCACTTTAAGGTGGAAAAATGTAAGTTTCCTATAGATGTAGGTTTGTTATAGATGGAAACAGGACAAATTTGAATTGTAGTTACTGCCACTGAACAGGTTTAGCCAAAAATTGGAACATTTTATTGATATTCCATGACTCAAAATTATGGGTTTTGACCATAGCCTATAATGGAGAGGGAACAAATGTCAATTAAGTGAAGTGGATCAGGAAAAACAACAACAAAAACAACGAAGTGATGAAGCTAGCATGGCCTCCATGTTGGGAGTGGTAACAGGAACTTAACAGAGACTGCGGTTGAATAAAGACCACAGTTCCTGTCTAAAGGAGGCAGTGCTTCCTGAGTTTAGCCAAATTTTGTTATGTACACTTATTGGTCTAGTGTATCTAAATCTTATTATGTTTTTTTAGACCAAAGCCAAATGTCTTGAACCTTCTATGAAATGTGCCAGTTTTTAATGCTAGCTCCAATTCTAAAAGTAAACAAAAACCATATAGGCCAATAAAATATATAGTTGTGGAATGAATTTGGATAGGGGAATACTAGTTTGAGTACTCGCATTTAGAAAGATTTGTTTCGGAGAATCAATGTTTCCTTCTTGAGCAAGCAGAGTATGCTTCTATGTGCATATGTTTGTGTATATCTGAGTTCGCAAGTAACTTCTAGACACTAAAAAAGGAGCGGCAGGGCAGGGGGCATACTGATGAAATAATCTATGATCTCATGGGAAACAAAATGGAGTTCCCATGGCACCGTAGACTGTTCTGTTAGACAAAAGCTACTCAAGTCTATTCTGGGCTGTTTCTCTAGAAATAGATTCCACATTAAAGACAGAGAAATATCCTGCTAGGAGTAGGAAGATGGCTAAGATTAGCTCCTGTGGATAGAGGATGAAGTGCCCTGAAATGTGGTGGAGATGTGTGCCAACCGTTTAAACAAGAAAAGCCCCTCTTAAAAGTAGAAAGATCAAGGACTGAGACAGTAATGTTATAAAGCAGACTGTAAACACAGATATATCCCCAAGCCAACGCTAACTTCTTGAGCACATTTCTCTTAAACAATGAATGCTCTAGTATACAAGTTAAAATTTTCTACACGTTTTTAATTTTAAAATAGTTTCCCAATGTTTTAGTGGTATGATACATATGCACATGTAATTTTTTCAAGTACTATTGTCGGGGAGAGTAACTGACGAGAGAACAAAAAAAGACCTACCCTGCGTTCTCCTCCCTCTCTGTGGGAGAATGGGTCTCAGCTTTACACAAAAGTGTCTGCCACCCAGGGCCTCTCTGACCCACCAGCAACAAGGGTGCAATGAGCCACGGCACAGCAAAATGGAAGAGAGAAAATACTAAGCAGAAGCGACAGCTGAGATGAAGAAGCAGGAGAGGAGATGGCACAAATTCCTCCTATCTCAGATACATTAAGAAGTAGACCAGGAAAAAAAAAAGTGATCAGAAAAGTGATGGTAACCATACAGTTGGGTTATAGCCACACGAGATAACAGAACCCCAGCCGGGGTTAGATTAATTTTCTGTCCCTTATTTATCTACTAAGTTTTAAAAATTCCAAATATTATATCTATTATGAAAGAAGATTCTAAATATAAGTACTCCTTTTCACTCAATACAAGCAATTTTCCCATTATCGCCTCTGAATCTTACCAGCAACACTGACATGCTTGCAGAGTTGAATCCTTTTTCTAAAGCAACATATTTTAGGAATGAACCTTGAAGATGAAAGAAATGCAGGGAGATATGATTATCTTTACCACACAATGAAAAACAATAGTACATAATTGTGCTTTTCTGTATAGCGGTTTCCTTACTATCACCTCATGTTATACTCCCCTTGGTATTCCCGTGTCCCCATCTACCCTGATATTTAAAGAGAACATGGATAATTATTCCATTTAAAGACTCAAAGGCATTTCCTATGTTCCCATTGCTGGGTGAACTGAACCCAGACCTTGATTCCTTTGAATCCAATAATGGAGCTTTTTTAATTTGCCCATAAATCTTGATTTTATTTCCCATCTCTCAAACCCATATTTTAGGATAAAGGTATCAAAGGGAAGATATGAATTAATAATTAAGAATAATCATTTTAACAAGGCCTTATCTAAGAATCACCATTGGTGAAATGTGGGTAGTATGTAGGACAACACAACCTCAGAAATACTCTCAGAGTTCTAAGAAGTAAGGACATGCAAAGTTACTTTCTCTGGCAGCTCTCGTGCTAGACAATGCATGTGCTATGAAATAACCATCTCTCTCTCCCTCTTCCTTACAGCACAAAGTAACAGATGGACTATCTCAACTAAAAATGTCAGCACTTTATTGACCAAGCATCTACTGGATTTCATAACAGCAATATGTGAATTACGATGTCTCTTTTCAGGAACTAAGGGGGCATAATTATCATTCAGGAAAACTTGCTTGTTTTTTTCATGCTGCCATTTCAAATGTTATTCCATTTTTAAGACACTTGTGTTTTTCTCATTCCACAATATTGTCCTATATAAGAAGTATTTTCTTTCTAACTCATAATTCAATGCTCAGACTATTAGACCATACCACCTGCTATAGGGTGACATGCATCTCATTAAAGATAGCTGCCATTATTAATGATCAAGCACAGTTCAATGAGTACAGTAAAAACTTTAAACATAAGCATAAAGCAAAACGCTAAAGATAAATTAGGGCTGCAGTGAAACTCAGCTTCAATAAAGCATCTGGCTGAAATATCTATATTCGGCTTCAGTCTAATACACTAGAAAATACTGGCTGTTGAGTATTAACTATGGGCCTTCCAGAGAACAAATATTCGTACTTTCATTTCTCATTCATCCTGCAAGTAAAACTAAACCTAAATCTTAAAACATACCTAAAACCTTTAATGGAAACTCTATATAAATTTACAGAATTCATCTCTTTTGTGGGGCACATTTTATTAATCGGGTATTATCTGCATTAGCATGGTACAAGTGTATTAAATATTTTAAATGACTTGATTCAAATTTCCCTTCTGCTTTCATATCGAGTAAAATAACGAAAGGCATTTCTCAAGATAATATTGTTCATAGTTTACCATTCTTTCCCCTAAATGTGAGAAAAGGTCTAATTTATGACATTATGATACAGTATTTCCTTAACTTATTAAATGATGCCATTTTCTGCCTTTCTCACCCAAACAGCATCTGCTAGTCACAAAACGAGAAACACATCTTTTAATTAAATGCTTATTTTATTTTCCCTAGGTACAACGTATTGTAGAATTACTTTTTCAGGATTTACTGTTTCCTTTCCCTTTATCTCAAGCCCTGATATACATTCAACATGTCCTCTGAAGTAACAACCGTCCCATCTGGCTGAGAAGTGATGGACACGGCTCCTTAATCACACCATACACTCCGTTCTTGGCACCTCCGTGCCCAAAAGATATCAGCAAATTGGATGGGATTCAGAGAACAGCAAGAAAAATGATTAAAGAGATGGAGGCACTGACTTATGAGGAAAGATGAAAGGACAAAATCTGTATAGCTTGGCAAAGCAACAACTGAGGTGCCGTATGATAACTGTCTACAAGTGTTTGAAGAAATGTAAACACCAAGAGAGGAGAGGGAACTTTTTAGGATGGTCTACAGAATAAGCAGAGCAAAAGAACAGAACTGAAGAAATGGGAGAGATTTCCTAAGAGGGGGTGCTTGCTCATCAGTTGCAGATTCTGATAAATAACAAAGTGAAGTCTAAAGAGAACGAGCTGCATCTCATGCTTTCAGGTTGCAATCAGGGTTGACCTGCAGTGAGACAATGGCCATCTGTTTGCATGTACACATATAATATCTGTGCTGTCTTGTTCAGTTTACCAAGTGCTTCCACATGCATCATCTTATTAAATTAACAGACTGAACTTACGCCATTGCTAATTAATCTTAAATAAGAAAAAGCTGAAGTTTCCTTCTTCATAGGTGTTGAGGCAAACAGGAAATTCACATGCAAAACATGCATAACCCTGAGTTGATAATCGGGAGATATTCCAGATTTCCAGTACAATGTAGACTATGCTCACTCACGATCTAGAAAAAGTATCTAGAGTTATGTTGACAGCAACAGTCCTCATCCTACCTGTTCTCTTGCTGTTCTTTGCTGGAATAGCTTGGTTATGAAGTATTACCTGAGGAAAACTGTGTAAGTAATCTTTTAATGCTATTGATGACTCGGTGTGAAAATGATTCCTGTTTGGTTACTCTCTTCCCTTGGGTGATGGGCTCCATCATGACTTGACTCCCCCATTCCGTCAGCTGTAGCCCTCAGATCATTCATTAATGCAAACTACTGAGATCCACTTAATATGATAGCCCACGCCTTCCAAGAATATTAGTTGCATAAAGTGAATCAAGTGTTTTAAAGAGATGCAGTTCAAATGTGTTAAGAGATGCCGTTTGTGTTTTGTTGATTGGTTCCAGGTTGTGAATCCTTTCAGCCACCTACCATATGTGAGATTTCTGATGGAGATCTACTTAGAGAATAATCCAGGTATGAACATTATTGTTCCTAACTAGAGCTTTGGGTCCAAATTCCCATTGATGAACTGGTCTGGATTGTGTACAAGTAGTGAAGACACTTCTGCAAAGACAAGAGTCTGAACTATATTCTCTGTGTCAGGCTTCCTTTCCCTGGTCCACACAATGATTTCCTATTAGCTTTTTCTAAGTTATTGCTGGAAAGAAGGACACATTTCTTACCCATTAGGAAACCCCAAAGTATCTCTACCATAATATCTACTGGGAAGAAGTAAAAGAATCAATCCCAAAGTAAGTAATCCAGTGAGAACAAAAGATGTCCCCCAAGATTCAGGAGAATCTTCCTTGTATAACCAGGAGCTCTTAGAAATTTTTCTCTTCATCCTGAAATTTGTGGACATTTGCACAAACATATGCCCTTGATCTAGAACATATAAAACCCTCTAGGGGAGTGTAAGGAAGTTGGGGGTGGGGAAACATTGGCCTTCACTCTAAAAACTATAGGATTTATCCTAAAAACAAAGAAGAGTTTAGCAAGGGATGGTTTGGGCATGACAACCCTTCTGAGATGCTATCGTTAAAACAGTGACACCCACTTTAAAGCTGGCTCTGCCTGTTAGATGTTAGATGACTGCAAGTTTTTGAGCGTATAAGTTCTAGAGCAGTATGTCTCAAGCTTTAACATATGTATGAGTCACCTGGGAAACTTGTTAATGTGCAGGTTTTGATACAATGAGTCCAGACTAGGGCCTGAGATGTTGAATTTCTAATAAGTTCACAGATTAGGCTGCTGCTATTGGTCCATGTTCTACATTTAGAATAGCAAGATTCTATAGGGCATTTTCATTCTAGCTGTATGACATAGCAGCAATAAATGGCTATAGACTAGCCATGTGCATTCAGAGAAAATTTATATTTGAAATGAAATTCTTCATTTCATATGGTATTAACAGAATGCATTCAGGTAATAAAGCAGGCACATGGGGCATCTGGGTGGCTCAGTCAGTTAAGCATCAGACTCCTGATTTTGGCTCAGATCATGACCTCATGGTTGTGAGATCCAGCCCGGAGTTGGGCTCCGCGCTGGACATGGAGCCTGCTTAAGATTCTCTCACTCTCCCTCTGCCCCACCCTCATGCACATGCTCTCGCTCTAAAATAAATAAATAAATAAATAAATAAATAAATAAATAAATAAAAGAAAAAAGCAGGCACATTTATTTGTAGTTTTATTTACATTAAGATTTTATAACATTTTCCTTCTTTTAATTCAAGCTCAATTTTTATAAATATGTTTCTAAGTCCACGCCCTGACAATAATCCTATTTTGGAAAAGAGTCCTGTATAAAAATAGCCAGAAGGGTCAATTCGCTATAACTGTAATGGCAAAAGCCTCACATGTAGACCATTGATGCTTTTACCAAATAGGGTTAATGTGGAGTTGCTGTATTTTTTTCTGATAAAAGCATTAATTCCTGTCATATAAAATGGTATTTAACATTTTCTCCGTTTTTTTATATAGAAGACACCTCAAAAAAAAAAAAAAGTAGAAAGAAGAAAGAAAGAAAGAAAGAAAGAAAGAAAGAAAGGAAGGAAGGAAGGAAGGAAGGAAGGAAGGAAGGAAGGAAGGAAGGAAGGAAGGATAAAGGGGGAAAAAAGTGGCTCCGGCCTGTCTTGACATCTGAGAGGTATTTTTGCAAGGAATTTTTAAGTTTTGCCCCAAAATGTGATCGTTCGTTCTTCCTGGAGGCTAAGACGCACACCCAGATGAAGAACCCATCAGCCTCTGTTCTGAGGGGTGGAGGAGGGGCCATCCAGACCCAGTGAATCACCAAGGAAACACGAGGCCTATTTTTCTGTGAAGCTAAACTTCAAAAAAACAAGCCAAGAGATACAAAGGGAAAAGTGTGATTGCTTTGACAGCAAAAACAAGCAAATATCTCCAGAGGGGATTAGTCCCTCTGCTTCAAAGTAACCAAAACAAAGAGAGCTGAGCCAGCTTCACTGGGAACAACACCTGTCCATCAGACAAGGACCAGCTGATCGAACAGCAAACAGCTCCTGTGTGCATCACACCGGCCAGGATGGCTAATACCAAGGAACACACTTTCACTATCCAGATTTAACTTCCTAAATCCAATATCCTCTCCTGGAATCACAGGGAGGTTAAAGATCACCCACATTCAGGCCACACCCCCTTCCCCGCCCTCCACCCCCCAAAGCCAGCGTCCCCTTCCTCTTCATCCTACCAGCCTGCCTTCCAGGCTCCATGCCAGCAGGGTGAGCCCTGTTTCAAAAAAATTTAATTCTCGAATACACTTTAATTACGGGGGGAAACACAAAAAACAAACAAACCAAAAAACTTCCTTAAACTGGAGCCAAAAGTTAAGTCTAATGGATGAAGAAGGTTTTGGTCTTTGGACAAGTTTAATTTCACTTCTACTCAAGACCTCTTGAAATAAAAGGAGGGCTCTTATGCCCCCATGAAATATCCTGCTTTTAGTGTGGGTAGTTCATATGGGGGTATACAGATTTTTTTTTTTAACCATCCGATTACTATCCAGTTTTCAATGGGTCCTTTGAAATATACTCCAGATGTAACTGAGTTAGTACAGAGTATGTTTTAATTTTTACCTCCCCAAATCTGGATGTTATACATCTCTGAACTCAGTGTAAGATCACTTTACTCTTTATCATAAATTGCGTCAAAAGTTGATGTCTGTTTTTATATAAACTGATATTAAGTTACATTTCCCCCAACCTGTCTTGTGCAATGGAAGTTTTAATCCAAGTGTGGGACTTCACATTTATTCCCGCTGATTTTCAGCTTGTTAGTTTTAGCTCACTGTTTAAGCTGACAGTCTTGAAGTTTTATTTTGTTATTCAGAATATGAGATATCCCTCACAAATTAGACTTTTGAAAATTTAATAAGCAGGCCCTCTATTTTGTTATCCAAGTCAAAATATCAAATACAAAAAGGCCCAAAGCAGGTATAAATGCAGGTTGATAGAGACTTTCAGCATATTTCATCAGCCAAATACAGATTAGCTTAAACATTCCTCTCTCTTTCTTCCTCTCGACTGTTTCATTTACTGGCCTTAAGCAAGGCTCTTATATTTGGGAGAACACACTAGACCTAAAAGAATCCTCACTTAGACTATTAGTTTCTCACTCTTCCTTCCAATTTCCTCCTTCCCTAAACATAAGATTAATACTCAAGAAAATACTCAAGTAAGATAATACTCAAGCCTAACTAGGACTTGCTCTTAACCTCGCGTATGTCTTGGACTACACTACACTGCTTTGCAAAATACAGACAAGTTCCCTGGACATCCAAGGAGGTCAGATCAGAGAGTTAAATGACTCTCATTTGGGGAATTTAAACAATTGGTGACCAGCTATTGCAGTAAGTAAACAATCGTCATGGATGGACTTAGGGGTGTGTTCCCTATACTCGAATAAAATGAAATAAAATTTGGAGAGTTGGCAAGTTTACTACAAGAAACAATGTGTTATTGCAGTAAGTCAGCAATTTAGGTTTTCCATCAGCCCACAGAGTTAGATTTTGTTGAAGGCGAAATGCTCAGCATGGTTACTAATCAGCACACTCTCTCCAAACATCCCCTGCCTTTATTTTCAGTTGCTTGTTACTTCAATTCACACCGATTTATCCTCCCTCACAACTCAACCCACAACTTTCTCATTGCCTGACCTGAGGCATGGATAGCAATTTTCAGTGTAATCAGCCAGAGGATGTAATCAGTGCAATTAACAGATGGATTGGGAATACTACATGAAACCTAAATTAAAATCCCACTAAAATTACCGTACTGTATCTGTAAATACTCACACTAAACAAATATTTCTTGTGATAAGTTTCTGGCAGTGAGATAATAATTTTAATGTAAAACTTTTGATGAGTTGGGCCCCCATGCTCTATTCACTGATTCAGTACACTTTATTGAGCACCTACAGTATGCCTATTCTCATGATGGAACAAAAGCAAAATAGGATGTGGTATCTTTCTCCTAGGAAGACTGTTGTGTTGAAGAAATAAGTCTGAACATCATGAGAAAGTCCTGAAACAGTAAACAAAACAAAACACAGTGGTAGACTAAAGAAGAAAATAAAAATTAAATTGGGAATAGGAGTTTTATGTTTGTCTGGGCTAGTAATCTGTCTTGAATTCCATTGGTCCTCATTATGATCGACCTTAACTCCCTTCTCTCTCTTCCTCTCCATCTCATTGATTTACCTCCCCACCACGCCCTACCTTGCTGAAACCAACCTCTCCTTTGCCTTGCCTGTGCAGGAGCGGCTAAATGGTGCGGGGGAGGGGAGAAGCAAGAACATACAACCAGGCTGACTGGCTTCACTTTAATTCATGACCATAAACTCATTTGGACCCTGACCGCTGCCAAAATCCTATTACTTTCTTCAAGAAATATGCTTCCCCCCCTCTCCGAATATGTTATTTCATAACTCTTAACTTTCCTCAAACTTCCCATTCCCATTCCCCTCCTCATTCTAAGTTGATGACCTGCCTTATACTTCATTAATAAAATGAACTTTTGGAGGTAACAAATTAGAAAAACCAACTTGCATCTTTAGCCTTCCTAATTCATTAAAAAAAACATTCTTTCGTCCAGAAAAGGGAAAATCTCTCCACTTTTAGACAAAGTTCTATCTTCAAATAATTTCTCAAGGACTTTGCTCCTTCATTTTTTCTTTCTTAACTGCTTGGTAAACACTTCCTTTACCACTAGATCATTTCCATATGAAATTCAAACCTACTCATGTTTGAATAACATGAATAACAATCTCAGTATCTCTCATTTGTAAGGAGAAGGGAGGGAGAGAGGGAGGGAGGGAGAGAGGAAGGGAGGAAGGAAGGAAGGAAGGAAGGAAAGAAAGAAAGAAAGAAAGAAAGAAAGAAAGAAAGAAAGAAAGAAAGAAAAAAAGAAAAAAAAGAAAGAAAGAAAGAAAGAAAGAAAGAAAGAAAGAAAAAAAAAGAAAGAAAGAAAAGAAGGAAGGAAGGGAAAGGAAAGGAAAGGAAAGGAAAGGAAAGGAAAGGAAAGGAGGAGAGAAAGGGGGGGAATGAAAGAGGGAAGAGAGTGCAGAGAGAGGGAAGAGGAAGGAAGGAAGGAAGGAAGGAAGGAAGGAAGGAAGGAAGGAAGGAAGGAAGGAAGGGAGGAAGGAAGGAAGGAAGCTAGCTCCTCTAACTCATTTCCCTGGGCTCCCTTACTATTTTTCTGTTCTCCTTCATACCCTAACTTCCTCATCTTTTATTCATCTTTTTTTTTTCTTAAGATTTTATCTATTCATTTGACAGAGTGAGAAAGACAGCACAAGCAGGGGGATCAGGAGGGACAGAGGGATAAAATGAATTTATGGGACTTCATCAAGATTAAAAGTTTCTGCACAGCCAAGGAAACAGTCAGAAAAACTAAGAGGCAGCCCACGGAATGGGAGAATATATTTGCAAATGACACTACAGATAAAGGACTGGAATCCAAGATCTACAAAGAACTTCTCAAACTCAATACACGAGAAACAAATAAACAAATCAAAAAATGGGCAGAAGATATGAACAGACACTTTTCCAATGAAGACATACAAATGGCTAACAGACACATGAAAAAATGTTCAAAATCATTAGCCATCAAGGAAATTCAAATCAAAACCACACTGAGATACCACCTTACGCCAGTTAGAATGGCAAAAATAGACAAGGCAAGAAACAACAATTGTTGGAGAGGATGCGGAGAAAGGGGATCCCTCCTACACTGTTGGTGGGAATGCAAGTTGGTACAGCCACTCTGGAAAACAGTGTGGAGGTCCCTTAAAAAGTTAAAAATTGAGCTACCCTATGATCCAGCCATTGCACTACTGGGTATTTACCCCAAAGATACAGACGTAGTGAAGAGAAGGGCCATATGCACCCCAATGTTCATAGCAGCAATGTCCACAATAGCTAAATCGTGGAAGGAGCCGAGATGCCCTTCAACAGATGACTGGATTAAGAAGTTGTGGTCCATATATACAATGGAATATTACTCAGCTATCAGAAAGAACGAGTTCTCAACATTTGCTACAACATGGACGGCACTGGAGGAGATAATGCTAAGTGAAATAAGTCAAGCAGAGAAAGACAACTATCTTATGATTTCTCTCATCTATGGAACATAAGAACTAGGATGATCGGTAGGGAAAGAAAGGGATAAAGAAAGGGGGGGGTAATCAAAAGGGGGAATGAAACATGAGAGACTATGGACTATGAGAAACAAACTGAGGACTTCAGAGGGGAGGGGGGTGGGGGAATGGGATGAATTAGAAAATATAATAAAAAATCATTAAAAAAAAAAAAAAGGAGGGACAGAGGGAGAGGGAGAAGCAGATTCCCTGCTGATCAGGGAGCCTGGTGCGGACTCAATCCCAGGACCCTGAGATCATGACCTGAGCTGAAGGTGGACTCTTAACTGACTGAGCCACCCAGGCACCCTTTTTGTTTTTGCGCACTCTAATCTGGTTTCCAACATCACATTCCAACAAACGTTTTTTTTCCTTCTAATAACTTCCATGTTCCATATTCCAAGAATAAATTCTTATTCTATCAAATTCAGCATTCCATATAATAGATTACATTCTCCCTCCTCAAATGCTCTCTTCTCTAGACTTCCATGATGGTACACAACCCCCTGGTGTCTTTCTAACTCATTGTTCTTTTATTCTCAGACATCTTGGCTGGCTTCTCCTCCATCAGACTTAAAAATATAAAATATTTCAGTATTCGTTCCCAGTCCATTTTTTCTATCAACACTTCTCCCTGCTGATCTCATCCAGACTTATGTCTTTAAATGTCATCTCTATGCTGAATATTCCCAAATTATAACTCCAACCCAGATTTATCCTGTGAGCTCTGAACTGTCTATGTATATCTATACTTGGATTTTTACCAGGAATCCTCAGTCTTAATATGCTTACACTGGGATTCTTAATTCCTCATTTGATCTCTAAAATAGGAGATCGATAGAGGAAATGGATAAGTTAAAGGACCAGAGGGTAAAATGAGATCAAAGGTAATATAGTTGGAATAGGGAAATAAGAAAGTTGAGGGTTGTACTTGTGGTTAGGAAATGGAATTTTGAAAATTTAATATGTAAGAAATGAACATTTTAAGAATTGACAAATCTGAATCCATTATTAGTGTGAGAACGAAGAATTGCAATGAGGTTGAGTTGAAACTTGTAAGAGTTAAAAAAGCCAAAGAATTAGGAAATTAAAATGTTGCATTGACTAGCCACATGGAACCTTAAAAAAAACACAGGATGGTGACAGGGTTTAGGTGGAGCAATGAGAAATAAACGAGCTGGAAAGATAGAGACCAAGAATGGTAGAAAATAGACAGATGGCATGAGAACTGAAGGAAGATCTGTTTTGTTTTGTTTTGTTTTGAGATCAGAGAATATTGGTTGAGAATAAACAACAATGATCAAGGATGATCTGAATTCACTGGCAAAATGATCATTTTCTACTTTCTATAGAGTTTCTTGGGTAAGCAATATCCTTGAGAGTGAATCAGGCTTTAATTAGAGCAAGTGGTGAAGGGAAGGTGTTGAAAATGTTTGAAAATTGAGTTATCACTGGTTAAACATTCCAGATTACAAAGAGGAAAAGGTTGACAGGAATAGAAAAATGAATTCAGAATAGACAGCAATAGAAAGAGAGGAATTAGATAGTCAGAACAAGAATAAAAGTATGGAAGAGAGCAGATGACAAAAGGACTTGGCCATCCTTGATTAAAGATGGCAAGGCTATGAGACAAAGTACATTAAATTCACTTAAGTTGATAAATGGAACTTCAAGTTTACTGTCTCCTCTGATGTAGGTACAGGACTTTCTAATGGCTGTGTGACTAAGGTGCTCAGACCTCAGCAATGAAATTTATGTCATTAATCTATTTTCTTATGGAAGTTTATAAAATATTTTAAACAATAAATACATGGGGTAGATAAATGTGGTAGATTCTATTCTCAGGTTATTTTCCTTAGTGGACACCATCTCTCTCACGATATTAGTAGTCAAATAAACTCTGGGGAACTATAGATGGAAAGGATATACATAGCATGTGTGACACTTAATGTGTCATTATTTGTCATCTGGAGTATCATTCAAACTGGTTTGCTAAATGCATCAAGAAATTCTTATTCTATTCACATATCATTTCCTTTTAAATAATCAATGTAAAAATACAATTATGCATTTATGCAGTTGATTTGGAGCATAAGAAATACCTTTCAAATGAAAATTTGAAAATTCTTAGAATTTATTTGAGAATGTAATTTTATGAAGAGTAAATTGAGTTAATGATTCTAAGTATAACCAGTGAGTTAATTCTCTCTAGAATGGAATAAAAGAGATGAAACATTTTTATATAATGTAGAGGTTTCTGAGATTTCTCCTTGGGTGCCATTACTTAAAGTTCTTTCCCCATCTCACAAACCTGAGCAACCTGATTATGTGATGCCTAAGCTCAGCTCTCTAGCATCTAACCCTCCATCTCTCGATTTCTCAGCTCTTTTCCCAAAGCCATATGACTCCCTGCTTTCCAAGATCTTTAGGAGATGAAGCTGTTTTGAATGGTTAAGTTCCTTTATTACGGCCCCTAACACCATAGATTTGTTTTGCCTGTTTTAGAACTTTGTGCAAATGAAATCATATGGGTTTTATTCACATTATAGAGTGTTGCAATTTTTGTGAGAAATATAAATTTAGAAATGTAAGAATATCCTAGGCAATTTCACTAGGAAAAATGCCTCCCCAAATGGCCACTTTGTTTTCTTGTAATGAAGATATTTTTCAAATGAAAACTGGTATCAGTGCATTAAGAGAGGAGGAATATTATGGATACAGGTTATACACTGATAAATACAACAGTGTTTGTTTCTTTCTCACATAAAAGTTCGGGTAGATGATTTGGGTATGGTATGGTGGTTGGATGGTGTTGGGTCTTGCCAGTTTGCAAATATCAAAATGTGGCTTCCATCCCACGGTCCAAAATGTTCTTTATGTCTCATCATTATAAACACATTTCAGTCAGGAGGAAGAGGAAGGGGAGGACATTGTCTCTTGCTTTTATGGAAACAGCCCAAAACTTGAATACAACATTACCACTCACATTCTGTTAGCCAGAACTAAGTCACTGGGCCATACTTTTTCTGAAAGGAAGACTTGGAAATGTATTCTTTATCTGGGTGGCCACATACCCAGTGAAAAACCCTATTACTGCAAAAGAAGGGAAGACTAGATAGCGAAAAACAACTAGCAGTTAATGCTACACATAACCAGTTTTTGCTCTAAAGAATGGTTGGATTTGTCCTGTGGTATCTTATAAAAACCATATTATTGTGCAATTGATACAAATGTATATTTTTGTACAATTAATATAATTGATAATTATGTACTTATTTTACGTGCTCATTTGTTTAATGTCTACCTCTTTGACTAGACTCTAAACTCCAAGAGGATAGGAATCATGTCTGCTTTTTAACCATTTTGTAATCTCCTTTCTACCACAGTTATTTGTTAAATAAATGAATACAAGAAGGATTCCACATTGAACAATGATGACTGACCCCCAGCTTCTTCACCAGGATCCAAGGATTACCAAAGTTAGTGATTATTGAAAGGAATCGAAATAGTAAAATCAGTTTCCTAACAAAGTTTGTCCCCTCTAAGTTCTATAGCTGACCAATAGTTCCAGGCCCATGGTGGGCTCACAGGAAAGGCAGATTCAGTCAGATCATAAGGAAGCTTGTGACTTATTTGCCCCCCTCATGCGAAGCTTGGTTCCTGTGTCCTGTTCCTACTGCACACCTATTTCTACCAATTTCAGATTCCCTTTTCAACTGAATACACTCATGTGCTTATTTATCTATTCCTAAAAATGGAAATACTTCTGCCTGCAAGCTACAATGTTTTATGAATTCTCCTTCAAAGCAGGAAGACAATAGTTTTGTGCGTATTGGAATTGTTTCTTTAAAAAGATGCCTTAAAACAGTCAAGCACCTAAGCTCAGAGGGAGTAATATAGGTAGGGTCATCTTTGTAATAATTTTGTCACAATTTCCCAAGAAATATGTCAAGTGTTCCCTGCATGGGTGAGGAAAACCATATGAGAATACTGCCTAGTATGTTCACTTCCATTACTTCTAGTCACAGGTTTCTCTGGTTTAACTTAGAAAACATTCTTTCATGTCATTCAGACAGAGGCTAAAGCACTGCCAAATGGAAGAGAGGGAGAGTAAAGAATGAAAGGATAACTGTCTTGCTAAATGCCACTGGCCAGGGTCAGACCAAGTCCATTTGTATACAGAGACAACTCGCCTGTCCCTCAACCATTTCAGTGCTGTGTGACTTGGAGAGGTGAAGCAGAAGGACTCTAGGAATCTATAATTAGACAATGTTTCAGCCACTGTTTTATTTTTTGATCTAGGTATTTTCCTATTGTGCCACAAGGTCTATGAAACTGAATGCATTTCCCAGTCCCCAGCATCTATTTGATCCCCACTCTGAGAGCCCAGGTAAGATGGCAGAAGCACTTCACATCCACAGCCACAGCTGGCAGCTTGGTTCCTGGACCCATAATCATGCCAATCAGTGCTTCCTACACAAAACCTTTTCAACAACCCCAGAGCCAAAGGCCCCAGTTGATACCACCAGATTTCTCTTTCAACTCAAGTCTTACAATTAGGCGGCTTTGTGTTTTTTTACACTTATGCATTATGATGGTTATTTAGGCTGTGCACAATAGTCTCCAAGAATATGCTTCTCCAATCCATGCCTTCCTCCTACTCAGCAATGTTGCTAAAAAATGCAGACATTCAATGAAGGTCACAAGCAACGCTGGTCGTTAAGGCAACAGGCAGCGGTTTATTTTTCTCCAGCTCTCCCCTGGAAGAAAGCACAATATAGAAACCTCCATGGAGCTTCCTGCCCTGTCCTGCCAATATAGCCTGGTCCCTCATCCTGGTATACAAAAAATCCAAGCATTTTGCTCATGTAGTTGTGCCTTCAGAGTAATTGTGTTATCAAACCTACCCATAATAAGGCACATATCCCACCCACTTGATGTGGTTTAAAGTCTCACTAAAAGGAAGTGGTCATTTCTGTTGCAACTGCAAAAATAGAAGTCTTATTGTAGTATCTGACAGCTATACAATAAATGGGTAAGAACATTTTAGAAATAAGTAAAAGCTGTGATCATCTTCTTCCCTATACAAAGCAGTTCTCGAAAGCACCAAATACTCAGCAGTCAAAATGAAAATAAAACCTTAGAATTGGTGTGAAATTATAAACCTTTCACTCTTGATGGAAGAATGACACTTCAAGATTTAACACCGGAAGTATCATGGCATCCATATTTCTACTCTGTGGGAAAGGGGTAGAGGGGAGGAGGGAAGGATTTGTATTTATTTTGCATTCCAATTAAGAAATTAAGTTGTTTTTTTTTTTGTAGCAAGGTAGAAATGTGGATAAGAAGGAATAATGAAGGTTGCTGGAAATCTTTAGGGAGAAGTAAGCAAAAACAATTTATTCCTAAGATGTTAAGTAATGCAGACAATCAGCATTTTGCAGAATATTGTACAGTGTAAACATCCATAAGAATCAATAGAAAACAATTCCACTTGAACTTTCAGCATCTGAAGACATAATGGTTAAGAATTTTCTTCACATCATTAAAAGAAGCCCCATAAGTAGAATGAGTCCATCCCAGTATGTAAAGACAGGATAACACGGGACATACAGGAGGGTATCAGAAGACTCCATTTTGGGCCAGAATATTCTTTTGGATAAGCTAAGGAACAGTCCTCCCTCCAACTTTTATAAACCCACTGCCTAATTTTCATATTTTAGTGTTCAGATAATCCAGGATTGAATTTTCAATCCAAATAACATTGGCACAGAACCTATCCTATCATGTATGGAAAGTTCCACTGATGTTCTCCAACATTCCTGTGAATCCATGGACCTTCTTTTCTCATGATTATAACCCTCTACCCCATGTCCTGCTCTCTCAGTCTCTTGTTTGTCTTGCTTCCTTTGACTCTTCTTATCTCTTTGTCCCACATAGACTTAACCATGGAATATAGACCCTTTTCCATGACACTCAAGACTTGACTTTCACAAGACAATAAGATACTAGACCCAGGGGTAGCAACTGAGGTGGAAGAAGATGTCATTTTGCTACACATTACAGCATATAACTTAATTCTTTCTAAAATGCTTCTTAGGTAATAACCACTACATTGAATTTCTCACTGGTTGATTATCATTCTAAACTCATTTGACCTTACCATGTAGCTGAGTTCCTAAACCTACCTTTCAAATTTCTCTCATATATTCCCGTTTCATATCCACAGAGAAGTAAAATAGGAAAGTGACAATGACTACAAAGTTGCTAATACAGTCTGGGTGGCCATGTGGTGCCAGAATGATCCTATAGTTTACACTTTAGCTGCACCTGCTGAAGACAGGGAGACCTGACAAGCATGGAGGCAGAAATTTCCATGTCAGGCTTCATACCAAGTTGTCTTTCTGCATCCTTGATCTGTCCTGTCTTAGAAGTTTGGCACTCAGACTTAAGAATATCTATGAACTTTTAAAATAACTCTTGCCCTTTTTTCTGGAGTAGATGTAAAAGGCCAATTCTGACTGTGCTCATGTATACTATTATGGACTCAGAAATTAAATAAACTACCTTTAAAAATCCTTCTGACAGTTGATCCTCTCAAGAGTTTAGTAAGTAGATAGAGGTAATGTAAAGTGCTTCCAAGAATATGGAAATCGGTTTACCCACTGAGAGTGAAATTAGCAAGAAGCAACACAGACTGGAAGAGATTAGTCATCTGTAGAAGTGCCAGAGAGAGTTTATAAAACGTGAAGCTAAGCAGATTTGGAAATGCCCAAGTTTAAGTAAGATGACTTGGGCAAAAGCTTACAGGAGCAGGACTGGAAAATGAAAGGTGAAACTCAATCACATTATTTAACCAACCTGAAGAAAAGAAAAGAATGGTTAGCATAGGTTCATAAAGGAAGCCAAAAGGCAAAGAAATGATGTCAGTGTATCTTCAGCATTATCCAGGCCAGAGAGTTCCTTGATGAGCAAATATGGATCTCTTGTTGGCACGTTTATGTCTACTGATGGAATGGAGTACAGATTATACCAGTATATCTTGATGTATTTCACCATTAAGAAAATCTACCTAAATTGCTTTGCTCTTGATCCATGCTCAGCAAGCAACCTTCTGATGATAATACCCATGTAGATTTTCTAACAGAAGAGGAAATACAGTGGCAAGCTGACATGAATTTTTGGTCAGCTTGGCACTTCCATTAACTTCTCTACGCCTTAATTTCCACTTTTATAAAATGGAGTTAATAACAGTGTGTGAACAAATTAAATTAATTAATACATGTAAAGTATTTAGAGCAGTGCTAGAAATACACTTGAATTCCAAATTAAATGTTAAATCTTATCACTGTTGTTATAAATTATTATGCTGATAAAAAGCTGAGTTAGAGACGTGGGCGTTAGTCCCCAAGACTTGAGCACCTTTGAGTAGACTGACAAAGCCTAGTACGAATAATGTTGGGGACCTGGGAGAGTAAACTTTGCAAGTCACTTCCACTTTGTGAAGACCTGAGCCAAGCTGTCTCCTTCTTATTTCTGTTTCTCTTCTATATTCCTTCAAAAGAATATGTAGTTTGTAGGATGTAATTTTGTTATTAAAGGGTGGGGCACATTCCTTCCACAGCCAGGCTTGGTACTCAAAGTATATATGATATTTATCCTCAATAATTTTTCATTTCAAGTGAGACGAAAATGAGTTGGGTGGGGGGAAACCACAGATTAGGAGCCAGCAAATTTCCTGTCTGGGGACCGTGAGTACTTTGATCATTGTGGGCAATACAATCTTGGTCACAACCACTCAACATTGAAGTCTTATCATGAAATCAGCCGCAGAGAACATGTGAACTAATGAGCATAGTTGTGTGCCAATAAACCTTTATATATAAAAGGAGGTTGTGGGGCGCCTGGGTGGCACAGCAGTTAAGCGTCTGCCTTCGGCTCAGGGCGTGATCCCGGCGTTATGGGATCAGGTCCCACATCAGGCTCCTCTGCTATGAGCCTGCTTCTTCCTCTCCCACTCCCCCTGCTTGTGTTCCCTCTCTCGCTGGCTGTCTCTGTCTCTGTCAAATAAATAAATAAAATCTTAAAAAAAAAAAAAAAAAGGAGGTTGTAAGCTGTACTTGGTTCACCAGCTATCATTTACTGACCCTGATGATGATTAAAAGAGATGAAGAAATGTTATTAACTAAGCACAAAGAAGCTGAAATGACCTGGAACTTGATTCAGACAAACCAACTGTGATTATCTATCTATCTAACTACCTACGTACCAATTAGAGGAATGTGAATACTAATGAATATTTCATATTAAGGAGTTATTGCTAATTTACAGATTGACAGTAGTATTGTGGTTATGTTTTAAAACATTCCTATCTTTTAGGGGTACCTGGGTGACTCAGTTGGTTAAGTGTCCAACTCTTGATTTTGGCTCAGGTCATGATCTCAGGATTGTGAAATCGAGCACTGTGACGGACTCCACACTCGGCATGGAGCCTGCTAAAGATTATCTCTCTCTTTCCATCCCCCTCTGCAGCCCCCTCCTAAAAATAAAAATAAAAATAAATAAATAAAACATGGCTATCTTTTAGAGATATGTACTAAACTATCTCCAGATGAAATGATATGATGAAGATTTACTTCAAAATTATTAGAAGAGAGATGGGGTGGGAATATAGATGAAACAAAATTACTCATGAATTGGTAATTATTGAAATTTGTTGATAACAATGTAGTGTTCTTTATAGCATTCTATCTACTTTTTAATATGTTTGAAATTTTCTATAACCAAATGTTTATTTGAGGTTAAAAATACATAATTCAGACTCTCTCCCTCTCTTTCTCTCTCTCTGTTTCACACACACACACACACACACACACTCACACACACACCCATGCAATAAGATGCAGGATGACAGCTCAAAGCAAGGAAGCAAAAAGTTTCAATATAGAGCTAAAAAGATGGAGTACATGACATAGGATGCCTTGTGTTGACTTCAAAATTATTGTCTTAAATGATGTAAAATTATAGTTTAATGAGGGGTGCAGTAGAATATAATTCCGCAAAAAATGAAGATTCTGACCATAGGTTCACTCCATGGAGTACCACTTTCTAATTTAGGGGAAAAGGAATCAACAGAAGACAGGGCAAACAGGTACAATTTCTCCTCAGAGACCTTCAATATTGGAATCAAGCCCATGCAAGGAGAACCAACGATGGCAGTTGGATGTGGGATCTACAGGCTACTGTGGTTTACAAAGCACAATCCAGGCCTTTCCACATACTGTTCTCTCACCCTAGAATATTTTCCTTCACTTGCCAAACTCTCCCATCATCAGTTTAAGACTTGTTCAAATGTCACCTCTAGGCAGAGTTTTACTCCCTAATGCTCTGACTGCATTTATCAGTCATATCCGGCAGTATCATAATTTATCTGTTTACTGGTCTATTATCTTACTCCAACTATGCTCATAACCCTTTAAAGCAGGGACAGCATCTTCTTGGTATCCTGAGTAGCCTGCATAAGGCCTAATTCATTGCTGATTATCAAAAATGTCTTGAATGACTTCATGTTTACTGACAGAAAGGAAGCAGTATAAACACTGTGGATCCTGTACGTATCCAAAGGGTCACACCTGGTCCTCAGCAGGTTGCACTAGACTCTTTCCTTTCCCCTGTAAAAGTATACCTACCAGGCCGGTTTAATGTTACCTCTGTCATTAGATCTTTCCCAACCATCTTTATCTCTTCCTTGCAATATCAATATTCTCTTGACTCGTGTGTGTGTGTGTGTGTGTGTGTGTGTGTGTGTGTGTCCTAACACAGTAATTTTAAAACATTACTAGTTGAGGGTATTTCTCTTGCCTTCACTAAATTCTGATCTGTGGAGAGTAGGGGTTATGCTTAGCACACTATCTTATGTGGTTTTAATTCTCAATAAACATGTTTCAGTGAATGCAGGAATGAATTGGATTGCTTTGCCTGTACACCTCAAGCTTCAAATTGGTGTCAAGAGTTTCCCTCAAACCTTTTAATCAATTTATTCAGTCTATTTTCTAGGACCTGTCTGACCTGAAAAAAAGTCCCTTTAAGAGGCTTCTCTCCACTTTCAAGACATAACAATTTACCAGTTAATTTCTTCCTTTCTTGCTTTCTCGAAAATGATAAAATGATTCCATTGTCCCTCTGCAGATTTCCCATGCTTCCTAACTTTCTGCTTTTCTAATAATTAGTACTTTTAAAATTCCTTCTCTCTACTTTTGCACCCTGAGCACACCTCTGTACTTGTCCCCTCAGCCTTGGATAAAAAGCCAGTCCACCATGACCCAATACATATGTTTATATTCCTTAAGTCAAATGTGCTTTATTATTACACTTGCCAAAAGCAGACGTGCAAGAGCAAATCCATTTGAACAAAAAATGTTTTTCTTTTCCTGGTGCTGATAAAGGTATTTTTGTTTTTAGCTTTTCTTTCTAGTGCCTGCATTCCCAGTTTACCTTCCTTTTCTCCACTAGTTATTTTTATGTTCCAGGATTTCTGTGACATTTCCCTATCAAATTTCTCCTCAAATAGTTTGCTGCTTTTCAGTTTTCGGTTCCTGCCTTTTTAAGCCGGAGGAAGGAAACTCCTAATGTCTGAAGTTCAACTCTGTAGTTTTTACAGTCTAAGGATGGTGCTTTTTTCTTGATTAAAACAAAACAAAACAAAAAGAAGAGGAAGAAGAGGAAGAAAAAGAAGACAAGAAGAGGAAGCAAGCAATTGATAGATTCCGCGGCACAAGTCATGCTGCCAGTAAATTACCTGATAGCTGGGACAGTAAATTACCAATGAGTTTCGCTGCCAGTTATTTATCCCCTGATCTATTCTCTCATACCACACAGTGGTGTTAGTTGGATCCAAACCACTAGGTAATAAAATTTCGGGCTCTAAGATACTCCTGCATGGTTGCACAAATGAGAGCTGTGCAAAAGCTTTGGCAGGAAGAATGTGACTTCTGAGATTGAATACAGTTGAGATGCAAGATACCATTGTGATCAATAGTATAACTTCAAGCAGGGTTCATTTTTTACTTTAAGGAGAGACTTCTATAGCATAGTGCTTAGAAGCAGAGTTAGAAGTCAGGCTGTCTGGGTTGAAAAGCCAGTTCTGCCACTTAGTCGACATGAGCCAGTTACTTAAAAGATCCACACTCAGTTTCCACATCTGTGAAATGGGGCGATGGAAGTGTCTTACGAAGTTATCATGAAGATCAATTCAGTTAATACCAATAAAACACGATAAAGCCTGCCACATAGCAAATGTTAACTAATGTTCCTATATAATGTAAACATCGGCATATCCACAGACTTGAACCATGTGCAAACCAAGGGGATCGAGTAGCTTATTGCCCAAGGAGGCTTGCATATGAACTGCTGAGGTGCCTGCTGCAATCAGTAATAACTGTCACTTGCAGGTCTCGTGATCAAATTATTCTTTCCAAGGCAAGACTGTATAATTTGCTGTAATTCAGTTGCATGACGTTCTCTCCCTAGCCAGCTATTGTTCTCAAATTATTCTCATATTGGTTTAGAATAATCCGATTTGACCCTTACTTACTGTTGCCAGGAAGATTAAAGTCTTTGGAAGCCAAAAATGCAAGAGCTCAGAGCAACAGTCCTGGACTAATCCCTGTCATTCATGGCTTTAGGGCAGATCTGTACCCTGCCCAAGGAACACCTTGGTAGGCACTTGGCCCAATTTCTTGAACGCACTGTGACAATATTGTTAAAGGTCTCACTCGAGAGAACAGAAGCTGAATATGCCACTAAAGCTTCACTTCAAAACACATATTTGGCAAGAGGAGTTTATTTCTGGTTTAACCTTCCAAAGTGTGTGCATGTTAGGGCTCTGAAAACTGTCGTCATTAAAACAAAGCTTTTTAACCATTGAAACCTAGGTGGTAGATTCCTCAATGTCTCCAAAGCCAACATACAGCCATGGGTTAAGAAAAATGGGGGATTAGAGAAATTTTTGCAAAATATGGGGAAAAGAAAATGCTAGCAACTTTATGGTTTGATACTTTAGGGCAAGCGTTTGAAAAACATGCACACCTGTGAACTCTGAAGTATTCCATACCGCACATAATGTTTGATTAATCACCAAAGTGATTACGCTAAGTGGCATCCACAGTAATTTAAACAGATATATAAATGGTTTGTAATTACAGGATATTGGGCTCTATAATTCATTGCTTAGCAAAGAGGTATTTGTTGGGTAATTACTGTATCTTTGTGAGATATTTGCTGTGCATTTACGGTGTAGCTTATCCTGAGCTTGCAGGTACTGACTATCTTTGGTTCCCTCGTGCCTAAAATCAAGAAGTCTTCAGTAGAGGGTAAAGCCACAGTTACTTTGCCAGATGAAGCACCCTATACTAAGTGAGAAGTCTAGGAACATGGAGAGATTTATGATAACAATACTCAAAAAGGAAATACAGTGAACACTTGATTTTTCCACACCATTGAAGGGTAGCATTGGTGTGGCTAGCAGTGTAATTCTAAACCTCTGTGCCGCTTAACCCAAGTCATGGCCCACAATGAACTCATTTTGTGGACTCCAGGAGTGTCCACCTAATACGGATTTGTAGTAAAAACAAAACAAAACAAAAAACCCAAAAAACTATGCACAGTGTACACTGGAAATGTACATATGGAAAATACATATGTACCCCCCACATGGATAATAATGCAGGGTGGAACAGAAGGGGAAAGCTGACAGGCAAGAAGGAAAAAGTTTTTTAAAAAATCAAAATTTTCCCTACACTCTATAAGTATAATGAATAGATGTATTTGTGCCGGTGGAACTGGTTGTTATGTAATGTGTCCAATTGGACACTTCCACTACGTAGAGCGAAAAAAAAAGTGCTATGTGAAAAATAGAAAGAGAAACAGCAAAAGGAAATTCAGTTTGAACATAAGGACATCTTTAGATGAGTATCTGAGAATTAGTTTCTTAATAAGGAACAATGATAACTGAGAACAACACACAAATAATCTGGTTAACAGAAAGAAAGAAATAGCTAAGTAAGAGATTTATACCTGATGGTAATGGAAATTTTGAGATTTCCGGATTTCTATCATAATGACAGTCCTATAGAGAAAGAGTGTACGTGGACAGGGTAAGCTGGTCTTCAGGGAGCACACTTGGCCTGGAGCAACTTGGGGATATTTGGTATTGTCTTTGGGAGTCATAAAGATGATGAACAGCTAATCTTTTCTATATATGAGAATGTATGAGATTTATAATTGTGCTCATACTCAAAGGTTATGCACTGCAAATATTTAAAGAAAATTGTGACTTCCAAATTAAATGATGATAAATATCTAGATATTAGTAAGAGAACAATTTGGTCAACAAGAATAAATAACATATATTAATGCTTTCAGGCAAAAATGACAAAGATATCTGGAAAAACTTCTCTTACGCCTAGAAATTAACTTGTCCAGTTAGGACAGGAGATACAGTGTGTGGTCATATTAAAATAATGCCAAACTGGTCACTCATAATCTTACTGTTTTCATTAGAAAAATGCAAAATAATCACATAAATAAATAGAAAAGATTAACACTTTCCTCCAGTTCTTTGGAAATTAATCACAAATGACCACAAATTTTGTTTTTCTTACACCGGGAAGAAAATACTAAACTACTTCTGTACAGTTTTTAGTAAATTTAAGTATCTAATATCAAGTTTTGTGATAAAACACCCCCACACACATAAGCCATTAAGGTGTTGGAGATGTATGTTTTAGAAGTTTCTAGGCATCTCTTCTATGATCTTTCCATCTCAGCCCTTGTAGAATATAAGGGTCCCTAATATTACAGCCTAATCATGGTGAAGGGCCATTGCAGACTTGTTTAGAGACCAAACGCATGAACTTCAAGACATGATCCAGTTACTTGAAGATATATACAGATAGAAAGATCTGTGTGTAAATATACACATAGAAACCACATAAAAGATGGTTTACTAAAACACCTCACTTTCAAATATCCTTTCTCACTGTTTAAGTAAACCTCTCAAATTTCTAGTAATTTCCTTTATTCCAGCAATTAAGCTACAATTTCCGCTTAAGGCATATTTTTCCGATAGTTCCATATTAAAACACCACCAAACATATATTGCAACTACATAAAAAGATCTTCAAACATTTTTTTTTAAGTTCAAAAGAGACCTGAAAACTTAAATCATCAGGTTTTCTACTGCCTCTTTTTGTATTTGCTTGAACGCCACCCTCTCAGTGAGGTCCCTTCAGAAATTGCACACCTTGCCACGATTAACACCTCTGCACTCTCTATCCCCCTTGCCCAGGCTCGAATTATCACTCATTGATATATTATACATTTTACCTATTTATTACCAATTAGCTCCTCCTGCAAAAATGCCAGTTCTACAAGAAGTTGGAATTGTTTTTTATTTTGCTCAGTTATAAATCCTCAGCACCTAGAAGATTCTATGGCCTATAATTGACTTCCAATAAATATTTCTTGAGCAAATGGATCAACTACCATGACTTCAATTGCAATTTTTATGTGTTTTCCAATTTATTTCTCTAGCTTAGGACTCTTCTAAGTTTAAAATTTATATATTCAACTGTCTGTTTGAATCACCCCAAAACATCTCAAACTCAGCATACTTAAGACTGAATTCATTATCTTGCCTCCCCACATCTCCTCATCATCCCCTCTGCCTCCTATAATCTTATGTAATCTCTTCTATGGTGATTATCAACCATCCATCCAGATACCAAATGAAAAATCTTGAAATTGTCTCACAGATTCTTATTGCTAGACCCTTAACTGCTCTTGCTTCGGTGTCCTCCCTTTATTAACTTGTCTTAGCACTTTGCTTTATGGTACCCCTTGTCCAAATTAATACAATAGGCTTTTAATTGGTCTTCTTATTTCTGGCCTCGCCTCCCAGTGATCTCTGTTCCACACTGCCCAAAAAATCCAAATCTGGTCATGTCACTCTCTCTCTTAGAAACATTTAGTGGAGATCAGTGACTACAAAATACTTAGTATCATAAAGAGACCCTGTCATGATTTAACCTCTACTCATTTCCACTGCCCAATTTTCCCCAAATAACTTGAGCTCAATCTCAATGTCAACCTCTCTTTCAAATCACAGGTTGCTTCATTTATCCAAACTCTTACTCATGTTTATCTTTTAGCAAAAAAAGCTGTTCTTTAATTTGTAAGGTCCAAATTGATGTTAAGATTTAGCTTAAACTCTGACTTTTCTGTTAGTTTTATTCTCAGAATTTGAAATTCCTTCCTTTATACTATGTCCCATATACACTCTATCATACATTTATTGTACTTATTTTTATGTATTTTTATTATCATATTACTAGGCCATAAGTTCTTAGATAACAGGAACCATATCTTACTAATTTTTGCAAATTCTGTGCTTATTGTGCAAGGGGGTACAATTATCTTAGCTAAATAAATGAATGAATGAGGAACTCAATTTAAAATATGTACGGCAATATAGTTATTATAAGTTCATGAACAAGTAAGTGACAGACTTAAATTTCTTTTCTTAGAACATTTTAATCTATTATCGGCATTAAGATGCTTCTTTTTTTTTTTATGTTAAGTTAGCTTCAAATGGAATAAAGGCAAGGTCCAACAATTAGGAAGACACTGAAGGAATCTAGAAATACGATAGAGGAAAAAACAAACAAATAAACTATTCCTATCCACCAGTTTGAATTAACTGCTACCATTCCGTCTCTCCACATCATTACAGCTAAAATGCTTGAAGAGCACCTGTTCACTTCTCTAACTCTCCCATCAGACTGTAAGCTTCCAAGATCAGGGCTGTGTATTATTTGTCACCAAAATGCAAATATTTGCCACAATGTCTGATAAATGGTAGATACGCAAAACTTTTGCATGAGTTAAGAAGAAAAATAACAGCTCAGATTAGGTAATGGCAATAAGAGGGACAGAAAGAAAGACAGCATGTAAAACTTCAATGGAAGATTTTCTGCTGAGGTGGCTCAGTCTTGCCTCTTGGTGTTCCAGGCATGGGCTCAATGGTCATTCATTACACTCTACCTCTTCATTTCATCAGAATGTCTTCCTTTTCTCACACCTGATTGCTAAATTTCTGCTTCAGTGCTTGGCTGGCTTTTTGGTAAATAAGCATTCAATAAATTCTGACTGAACTATAAGTCTAGGCTTTTGACAGCCACTCTTCCTGCTAGTCTATCTGAATCGTATCTTTAAAATCTATACTTATCTTCCACCATATGCAAGTCCCTCTAAAATGCTTCCCTCAGCTCATATCTCACCCACTTATACCTGCTTTGTTATCAGCACCCATTACCACATCCTCCCACCCTACATGCTCCCAAAACCCTTTTCCTCAAGTTGTGAATAAATGCTCAGGCTCCTTAGGACCTCTCTACCCAGCTTCTTTGAAAAGTGGAACATCTTGAAAATGCGGGCCTTAAGTATATGATCCCTGGATAACTACCCAAGTGACTTTAGGTAGGATTCTATTCTTACTTGAAGCCAGTTAACTGTCACAATCTGGTCAGAAAGCAAAGTCTTAAGTGTTGAATTGCATGAGCTCTGACCAAATCATAGTCTGTGGTTGCTGTGTATTTGCTCTAGTATGGTGCAAGCCGTCAAACTAGGCATGCATATCTATGTATACATATTTATGTATTACATATACACATAGATTTAATTTTTTGATAATGAAAGCAATACATGGTTATTAGAAGAATTCCATCTGCTCAAAGTATAATGAGAAAAATAAATATCTGAAGTTTCACCATCCAGAGATAATCACTGTCAACATTTTATAGACATTTTTCCAGACATTTTTTCAAGTTCTATACAAATGTGAGCATATACATATGATTATATATACACCCATTTTCCCAAATTAGATTATATAATGTATTAAAGTTTCAAAATTTGTACTTATTTAACAATGTATTAAGGAACTCTTCTCATGACAAATTGTGTATATATATATATATATATACACACACACACACATACACATAGATAGATATACACACACACTATATATATATATATTATCCAATACACACACGTGTGTGTGTATTTGTGTGTATAATCCTAGTTAAATGCTGGTTATTACAGTGATGTGTCAGTATTTAGTTAACCAGTCTCTATTATTTTATTATAGATATTTTGTTCATCTCCCCCTTTTTTTTTTCTTTCCTTCTTTCTTATTATTTTATTTATTTTAGTTTTTTTTACATTGCAGTCTATGCTGTGACGCTTGCTTGGTGCTCTTGTCTGATTAGATGCTTTGGACAAATTCCATGAAGCACAACTTCTAGTCCAATGATCCATAAGATTTTTAGAATCTAAGTGCCTGACTATTTTAGTAACTTTCTTTCCCTCTGGGTCATTGATGGCAAAAGACTATGGCCAGATGTCCCTGTGTATTATTTTCTAGAACCAAAGAACTCATCTGAAATAACACCATTAAAAAACTGGTTTTTATAGTGACTAATACTATTTATTATGGTTCTTTTTTGGTTTTTGTTTTGTTTTGGATTTTAATTCTCTTCATGGAATGAAGAGAAATTAGAGGGGCTGAAACATATCTTAAACTAATTTAATGCGAAAGGGCTAGTTGTGTCTTTCTTAATCAAATAAGTACATTAGGACAGGACATGGACGGTGAATGAATATTAATGATAGAAACTTCAGGGTGAGCTCCTCCAAATACCACTTTCAAACAGAAAAAACTGTTGACTGTGGCACTGAACTTAATCAATGTTGATTGATGGTTTTTGAGGGCCAACAAGGAAGTTGCAAACTGCAGGACTTGAGCAACAAGCATAAATTTTCAATTGAGGAGCACAGAACTGGGTTTTGCATATAGTATGTCCCAAGTCATGCACAGAAAGAATTAATTACTGTAGTCTTTCTAACATATCTATTGAATCATACAAGGAGCTCAAGGCTGAAGGCAGTGAGCACATTTTCAGTATTCCAAAGGAGGATTCTTAAAAAAACAAAACAAAAAAACTAATATAAAATAAAACAAAAAGAAGAAGGAAAGAAAAGCACCACTGAAACTTAAATTCATAAGTACACAAATATCAGGAATTTCACATTTCTGGTGCCCATGGTGACTATAATTTGGCCCTATTGTGCATATATAATAATTTAGAGTTAAGTGCATATTTGGTAATATGAAATGTTACATACGCTCAAGGGGAGAAAAGTTATGGTTGCTGTGGGAAACAGAACTCCGAATTTCCTGATTTTTGTGTTGTAAAATCTCAGCCTTCAGGTTGCATTAGCACCGTTTTCTACATTTAATAATGGATTGTTCCATTGTTGCTTTCAAGAGAGAAAGGCTTTTTTCCCCTTCTCCTAATATATTTAAAGTGATGGGACTTATTTTAAATTGAATTAACCAGAAAACATAGGCTCTTTATCAGATATAAGTGACAAGCAATAAGCCTGCATCCTGCCTCCAATTAAACAATTTAATCGAAATAGTAGTTAAAGGGTTCTTAATTCTTTAAAAGTGAAATATATATTAACTGGGCTGACAGACATAAAACCTATAAATGATCTTATTCAAAAGATATTTAAACATATTATTTAAAATTTTTTTCACACAAACCCTTTCCCTTAATGGCTACTATAATACCAGACTCCACAGTAATAAGCAGCGTTGTCTGATTTTCCTCTGAAAGGGAGTCTGATATGGCTGTGATTGCATTTTGAATCATCTCCATCGTCCTCTTTATCCTCAAAATAGTTTTCCTACGTTGAGGAAACTGGGGCCTACAAAGGTTAAATACATCACTCATAGTCAGAGAAAAAAAGCTGAGATTGAACATTGCCAGGTCCAAGTGACCCTAAAATCCACGCACGCTCTATTACACTCTATAGCTCCTGGCTGTCTTTGATCTGACTCAGGAACCTACAGCTACTAAGGGCAGATGATAGTAATAACGGTGATGATCACGATCTTATGCAAAAGCCTTAGTAGCACTGGTAACAATGACCTGGGGTGGCATCGGTATGCAAGAAGGTAAGAAGTTTGGGGCTAATATCTACATTGTAGCAGAGTTCAATGAGGAAGAGCCAGTCTATTTTGTACTGTGACAATGGACTGTCATGGCATGGGCATAGCTTGAGTCACGGTGGGCTTCCTATTTGCCAGGTGCCATTCCAAGCACTTGATGACACTAACCCATCTCATTCCCATGACAACAGTATGATGCAGTGATCAGGATTATCCCAAGTTTACAGATTAGAACTCTGAAGCACAGAGAGGTTATGTAATATACTTAAGTTCCTACAGTCATTAAGTGGTAGAATTAGATTGTGAAGCAGGCTGCTTGGCTTCAAAGTGGGTGCTCTCAACCACTATGGAAGAAGACGAGAGTGTTGTGAGGCACAGTGTGCGGACAAGTGTATGTCTTCTTTGTTGGCGTTCCGTCAGTTATACACCTCACCATAGAGCACTTTGGTACTGCCTCAAGATAACGTAAGATCTTGAAAGGAAACAAAAAATCATGAGCTAATTTTGAATCCCATTCCCACCCATAAAGATCAGTGTTTAAAATTCTTTCTACTGGTAGTGATTCCATAAGCTGTGCCCCAGCCACTTTCATAAACCACTTGTTTGTATAAGTCCGTCTAACAGCTCATCTCCTTCTCTCACAGTGAACATGACTATATGTTTTTCGATTCTGCTTTCCTAGAGATTGGACCATCCTGTCAACATATCATTAAAACAACCCACTACATGTCTTAATTAGAGTACTTCCTCGTGCCTCAGCCTTCTCTTCTGCAAGTTTAAATGCCCCCATGGATTTCCTGCTTCCTGAATGAGACATATATTGCAGAGATGTTCCGGGGTATTAGAAAAATGTGACGGTAAGTCAAACAATATACTCAAATTCATATTATGATCTTAGCACAAAAGAAGTTATTTTCTCCCTTAAATATACAAATTCGTCAAGTCCTGGAAAGCAGGAAGGGAGAAATAAGACTTCATTTTTTTCATCTTAATTTTTAAAATTCTGAAAAACAGCCCCTATTCCCTTCCTTGCACCCTCCCAAATTTTTCAATTCATCACTTGAATTAACCTCCTAAGCACCGAAGTCATCAGATAGCTAAGGCGCTATCTGGTCCATCAGCGGAGCCGGGCCGCTCCAGCAAGGAGCGCTGAGCCGGAAGCGCAGGGCCGAGGCTGTGTGGGCTTTGATAAGCCGGGCAGAGCCTCCCGCAGACACCGCAAAGCAATTAAAACCGCAAAAGGGCTTCTCCCCCCACCTCTTTTCCTCTTTCTTCTTCCTCCAAAGTTGAATAAAAATGATTTGATAAATTATTCTTTTCAGAGCTAACCACTTGAGAAAAAAAAGAGAGAAAGAGAGAAGGAAAAAAAAAGGAAAGTCGCTCTTGAGAACTCATTATTAGCATGAATTCCCAGCACTCCAGCAATTATTACAGATCCACACAAGAGGGAAGGCAATGGAATAAAAGGACAGAAGGGAGTTTTATCTCAAGGCAGGCAGGAAAGAGGGAAATGTTCTCCATAGGCTCAGAGCCTGGTCGGCATTGGAGGCCCTGTTCGGCCTGGTGTCTTTGAAAGGCAAACCTCAGACGCTGAGAGTTAAATCGAATCTTGAATGGAAGGAATAAACCTCTGTAGTCTCCACTAAGACAAAGGGTATGCCCTGAATCCAGGCTAGGGAGTATCTTCACAGTAAATTAGACCTGCATGTGGAAGTAAAAAACCAAGAGCCTCCTTAGGAGTAAAAGGAAAGAGAGCTCTGGAGAGTTTAGGAGGAACTCTGGGGAGGGCTGGAAACTTCCAGGCAAGCATGTCAAAACAACAGGGAAATTGGGGAGAGGAAAAATAAGAATTTAAGACATTGATCAAGGCACAAATTTAGAAGGTGCTCAATACAGATATAGTTGACCCTTGAACAAGTTGAAAATCCACACAGTTGAAAATCTCCACACAACTTTCGACTCCTCAAAAACTTAACCGCTAACAGCCTACTGTTGACCAGAAGCCTCATTGATAACATAAACATCTGATTAGTACAAAGTTTGTATATTTCAGGTATTATCTATTGTATTCTTACAATAAAGCAAGCTAGAGAAAAGAAGATGTTACTAAGAAAATCACAAGGAAGAGAAAATACATTTATAGTACTGCACTGTATTTACTGAAAAAAAATCCTCATATAAGTGAACTCCTGTGGTTCGAACCTTTGTTGTTCAAGGGTAAACCGATTTTGCATGATTGATTAGCTTTCTTGCTAAAATTTGTGCGTAGGAAAGTTATATTTGTGCAATCTCTATGGTGTGAAGAAGCAGCAGAAGGGCCTTAGAGTCCAAAACTACTAGAGGTATGGTGACAATCACTAAAATCATTCTCCATATTTGAGGAGATAAAAAACTAAGGATTAAAACTCCCCTGGTCTCTGGAAGGCAACACGGAGGATAAGTTTTAGTCTCCAATCTTAACTCAGTATCCAGGAGGACTGACGGGTTACTAACAGTCTGAGTCACTTAGTCAGAAATTTTGATTCATAAACATCTGATATAAAAGCAAATGGATTGTCATGTGACAATTATGACATATGACATATGGCACTGTGCCATGAAAGGAATCTTTCCCCCAAAACATTTCTTCCCCCATGTTCTCAGTGATGCCTCACCTCACAAATCTGGTCACTCCTCTGTATTTGAGGGTAATAAAAAATTAGAATCATATGGTTTTCTCTCGCCCAATGGGATTGTGGCACTTTGTGAAATGGGGTCACTGAAATTTGAACTGTGATGGCAGCATGCGATGAAAAAGCCTGAAAGAAGATAATGTGGGCAAAGAGCAAAATGGAGGCAAGGAATGTGAATGACAGAATACAATTGGGGAAGTCCAGTGCAGAAAGAAATGGAGATATATAATCAAAGATTTTTTTCTCTTGCAATGGAGAATTATTTCTTCTAGATCTCCAAGTTCAGCAGACATGGATGTCTCCTGAAGAGTGTTACTTTTTCCCAGCTCCTTACCACATAATTTCAACCAATCATGATGTTTCTGTGCCTTTCATCACCAGAATACTTGTAATATCAAGGTCAATAGAAGAAGCAGTTCAGAAGCAGTATCACTCCCCTTGCTAGGCATTAAGGCCATAGACATGGATACAACGCAGCAGCTTTCTCAAGGAACTTTTAGCCCAATTAAAATTCTGCATATAGAAATAAGAAATGTTAGTATATATGGTATGGTGGAAGTCACAAGGGTGCCATCTAACCCAGACCAGAAAAGAAATAGTAGAGGAAGACCAAGAAGTCTTCTTGGAGAAGATGAAGTTCTAAATGTCGAAAATGATGAAAGGCACAAAGGGTATTTCGTATTAGGCGAGCAGAAGGAGTAAAAGTTTATAAGCACGCAATAACACAACACAACTGGGAATCACAGTAAAGTTTCAGAAAGTGCCAACTATGAGAATAGACAGGTAAACAGGCCAGATTACAGAGTAAAATCTCCGTACTTGGAGATGACTTTGACTTGTAGACATCACTTCCATTCATTATCCTACTGCCTGGAGCTTAGTCAAAGGGCTAGATGCAGTTTCAAGGGATGCTGGGAAACATAGTGCAGTTAAGTAGTCGGTGTTCCAGGAACAAGGGAAAGATGTATCTCGAGAACACAACAGGCAGTCTACAACATATTTTATCCTATTGACTATAGATAGCTATCAAAGGATCTAAACATGGAAATATTTTAACCAAATCTGAAACCCAGAAAAATTTTTCTTAAATATAGAGAATGTATTATATAGTACAATGGAATCAGAGAAGCCAGCTAGCAGATGACTGACGTACTCGAAAAATTCTGATGAAGGTGGCAGAACTATGGCCTGGAGTGGAGATTAAGTTCACTTACTGGGGGGGGGGGGAGTCATCTCTTGTCTTTTGTATGCTTTGTTGACTAAAATTTACCCTTGCCATATGTTTCTCCATTATTTCAAATTCTTTTTGCCAAATCAAACTCATTCGGCAGTATCAGGGAGGGTTTCAGGCAAAGGCAATGAATTATGTAAAGACCTAGATAAAAGACAGAGAGAATGGTTGGTATCAAAGAAACATAGGTTTTAGAGCCTGTGCAGATAAGGTCTGGTGAGCAAAGGCACAGGAGTAGTAGGGAGGTTCCAGATTTTGTGGCCTCTCTTAGGCTATGCTAAGAATATGGGACTTTATCAGGTACTGCACAAACACTGCACAAGGGAAAACAAGGAAGTTGCATCACTAACATTTTTGTTGAAAGATCACCTGGATGCTGAGTGGGAATTAGACTGGAGGTGAGAGTGGTGAACTGGAAGCAAGGAGACCAGTTGAGAAGAGAGGGTAAATTACATAGGAGAAAATTCTCCCCAAACTGAGAATGGGCAGAATGATTGGTCCTATTAGTTTACAGTGAAGGTAAGAAGGCAGACAGAAGTTTACCAGAGAATGCAGATGTCCTACAATGACTCAGGAGCCAGCAAAAGGGAGATTATCAGAATACTGCACAAAGGGAGTAGTTAAGAAGGGGCGAGCCAAGGGTACATACTCTAAAGGGTCATCCATCAAAAGTAGCTCAGCCTTTCAGTCCCACGGCTAACAGGTGATGAAACCTGATTCGTAAAACATTCCCAGGGTGTCACTGAATTGAAGCATTGGAGGGTTTTACTCACCCTGAATAAGAAATAACTTCCAGTGCCTCAATTTTAACAGATGATCTTCTCCCGCTTGTCTAACACACACACACACACACACACACACACACACACACATCTTTTTAAGTGTATGGCCCCTATAACTACAGACAAGGTGGGAAAGGCAAGTGACCACTAATTATATTTGCTGCTGTTATGACTCATTCAATCATTCATTTATTTATACATCATTTTCAGTATTCATAAGAGCTCATTAAGGGAGTTTTAGAAACTGTAGTAGAAACAAAAGGTGATACAGGATCTCTTTTTGATGATCACTGAGCTTAAAATCATAAAATCCTAAGTTTGGAAAGGAACTTTAGAGGTACTCAAATTCCACTCTCTAAATCATGTATGATATTCTACCACAATATTCACTTATGTGGTGGACTAGCCTCTGAACAATGGATTTTCGACCACCAGGTAGCTTATTGATTGTTATTTATTCTTGATTCAAAATTTAGTATCTGAATTTTATCTGGTAAACTAATTTTTGTCATTTAGAATTTTTTAAAAGATGCATTCAATCTCTTTCATGCTACAGCACTTCAAGATTTTGAAGACTTCCTCATCCCCGCCTCCATCCTAATCTAGGTTAAATAATCAATAATTATTTCAGTATTTCCTCATATGTCATGAATTTCAGATATCCCATCACCCTACTTACTTTTATCATTGGGCATCCTACCATTTGTTACTGTCTCATTTAATTATGTAAAGAGAAGTAAATGTAATACTTCAGGGGTGGACAGAGAAGCTTCAGTACACCTATTCTCTTGCTTCAACTGCTCAAGACATTCTACTTCCAGGACTTCCATTTGGGGAATTATGACCAAAAAGAAACTTTGAAACACCCACCTATGATAATACAACTATATTCCAAATAAATTATAAGGATACTTTTAAAAATGTGAGCTAAATGACCATTGTAAAGTATAGAAAAATAGAATCAGAATAAAACCCCCCAAAAAAGAAAAAAAAAAAGATTTAAAATATAGTAGAATAAATTAATAAAAATAGCAAATAATGCTAAAATAAAGACATTCAACCAGGTAAAATATGTTCCTATGAAAAGACTAAAAAAGTTGATAAAACTTTGTCAGAACTAATCAAGAAAAAGAGAGAAAATAGGCATTCAGGGATTAAAATTATAATAAAAGTATGTGAGCACTTTCATGCCAATAAATTTGAAAATTTAAGAAAATCAGACACGTTTGGCACAAATCGAACATATCAGAACTGATTCAAGAAGAACTGGAGAGTCCAAAGAATCCTATATCCCATAATTAAAGTACAGAGTGAGCAGTTAAAAAAAATCTTCTTACAAAGAAAAAAATATCTTAGATAGTTTCACAGAAGGTTCTATCAAACTTTCAAGAAAAAGGTGATTCTTATCTCATTTTTTTTTCCTGGAGAACAGAAAAAGAGAAACTTTGCCTGATTTAATTGGATAGGATAACATTGATACCAAAAGCAAGCAAGGATCATATTAGAAACGAAAAATATAAATCAATCTCAAAAAATTTAGATTTAAAACTTCTAAACCAAACACTAATAAAAAAATTCAGAAGTACGTGATAAAGATAGTAACTATAGCCTAGTTGATTTTATCTTAGGTGTCAAACGGTAATAGATTATGAGAAAATCTATTAATTTACTCCATTCACAGATAAAGGGATAAGAAATACGTAATTATTTCAATAAACACAGAAAAAGCATTATGATAAAATTAAATATTCTATAACAAAAATTTATAGCTAGTTAGTAATAGAGAGAAACTGCCTGAACTTGTTCAAGGATATCTAGCCTTCTCCCCCTTACTCCCAAAATGTCCAGTGAGCAGCTGGATATGAAGAACTGGAGCTTGTAAGAGAAAGTAAAACTGAATATACTGATTTCTAGTCGTCTGGGCAGAAGTAATTTTTAGCTACACAAGAATGAATACATTCCACAATACACAAAACTTCCCACTGATTTCAACATCAGTCACACAATTCCTAAGTGTTCTCCATACCTGATACTTATTTAGCTTTTTCTTTCCTTCCTCCAGATGTTTATCCTAAACTTCTCCGACTTTTAGAAAACAAAAGCCAGGGGAAGATATACCTTGAAGGCAACTTCTGATCTCACTGCCACAGACCTCCTTGGAGACAAAAGAGGACAGAGCCTGACTACTTGTTTTAAAGAAGAAATGGAATGGTAAGAACATTCTGAGAGGAAAAAAAAAATCTCAGAAAGCTGGCCACATCAAGAATTGGAGTTAGGTACTTTAGATAATGAGGAGCAATTAAAAAGTGCTTGTTTGATTTTTAACAAAGTGATATTATTGAAGTGGGATTTTAGGAAAATTCATTTAAAAGAATGGAGGAGGCGGAAACCA
>NW_024426552.1:60012812-60065986 GCF_017311325.1 Ursus maritimus
AGATTAGTATATGATAATAAACAAGTGAACATAAATATAAATAGGCATCTTCCAACTTTTTTCCTACCTTATGAACGTTTTTGTCTCCAGTCATTTACACTTTTGCAGCTTTTGTCAGATTATTAAAAATAATAGAGGAAGTCAGTTTATCCCAATTCATTGGCTGTGATGGTATTTTATATCAACTGGAGTGGCCATGAAGTGCCCAGATTAGACATCATATATGAGGAGTCTATGAAGATAATTTCAGTTGAGGTTAGCATTTGAATCAGTGGACTCTGTAGGGTAGATGATTCTACGCAACTTGGGTTGGCACCATTCGATCCACTGGGGCCTTAAATGAACGAGAGGCAGAGGCAGAGGAAGGACGAATTTGTCCCCCTTTTTTGGCCTTACTGTTTAAGCAGCGATATCTCATCCTATCTTCTTCTGCCCTCAGATGGGGATTTAAACCATTGATTGGGTCACCTAATTCTTAGGCCTTAGGACTAGCTTTCTGGATCTCCAGCTTGCAGATAGCAGATTGTGAGCCTCCAAAATTGTACGAGCCAATTCCTCATAATAAATATAAAAGAGATAAACAACCATATGAATGCATAAATATTGTTTCTATTTCTCTGGAGAACTCTGGAGAGATACACTAGCTAATCCTATGGAAATGCAATTGTGATACCGATGAGGAAGGAAGACATAGGCATTGCTTGGAGTAGAGATGTGAAAGTTGAAGAGCAGAAATCAGAAAAGAATTTAAGAGAAACTTCTACAAATTAGGACTCTGTGATACATCTGGAAGGTCAAACCTTAGTCTATGCCTTTTAAAAAATATCTTCTGGGGCACCTGGGTGGCTCATTTGGTTAAGTGTCTGACTCTTGAGTTTGGCTCAGGTCATGATCTCAGAGTTCTGAAATAGAGCTCTGTGTGGGGGTTCCACGTTCAGTGGGGAGTCTGCTTGAGATTCTCTCTCCCTCTCCCTCTGCCCCTCCCCCCACTCACAAGCTCACATGAGCGTGCTCTCTCTCAAATAAATAAATCTTAAAAAAAAGTATTTTCCATTTTTCTTTTTTTTTAAGATTTAATTTATTTATTTGTCAGAGAGAGAGAGAGTACAAGTAGGGGAAGCAGGAGGCAGAAGGAGAAGCAGGCTCCCTGCTGAGCACAGAGACCAATGTGGGACTCAATCCCAGGCCCCTGAGATCATGAGCTGAGCCGAAGGCAGACACTTAACCCACTGAGCCAACCAGGCGTCCCTATTTTCCATTTTTCTGTAAAAGTTTTTCAAATACCAATTTCACGTAAGTTAAAAACCTTCTTACCTATACGAAGTCCAAATAAACCTTTGATTCTTTAATTTTTAATTATTTTTATTATTTATTTATTTAATAGTTGTTCTTATTGTGGGAAACAAAGTGGAAAAAAGAATGAAAATGGTACCTTGTGTAATGTCTTTCAAGTTTACATATGATAGCTTTGGAATGAGGTCTATACATATACTAAAGGAAGATAAGCCATCTTTCAAATTCCCCCATCTCTGATGATGGCATACCCATCCTCCAGAACCCTGCAGAGTTCAAAATCCTATACTTGAAATTTTATCTTCTTTCCTTTGTGTACCACATTGAGTCAGTACACAAACCCTTCCAGGCTTTCCCCTGTATTCCCCTGATTTGTCCATTCTTTTCTTTTCCACAGCACTCCCACATTTCTTAATTCACGTCTGGATTCCTGCAACCATTTCCTGGCTTGTTCTCCCCGGGATCTCTCCATCCTACCCATAGATGACAGATGGCCAGCTGGAACACATTGTTCAATTTGCTTTCCCAAAAACCACTCTGCCTGCCTTCCTATGGACCCAAATCTGAAGCCTTCTAGCAAATGCCTCCTTCTTATCTACCCAGAATCACCCCTGTCATATTCCTCAAAAGAGTCTTTCCATTCCAGGAAATGAATCCAATCTGCTTGATGCTCTTAACTTGTTAACTCCCACATCTGTGCCTTCTTCCTTCATAACAGCACCTTCTTCACTTTCTGACAATATGTTTTTATCTGCCTTCAAAACCCATCTGCAGGAAGACTTTCCTGACTCCTTTTGTGTCAGCTAAACTTACTCATGCGCTCTGCATCCCCTGTGTGTGCAAGGGTACTACTATTTACATGTTGCATAACCATTTCCCTCTAGCTGCTTCATTCAGGTCTCTGGGAATCTTTCAGAAAACTATTTTGTTAGTATTCTTATTAGAAGTTACACTCAATAAAAACGCAAAGCTGAGATACGTAGTTATTATAATAGATAACTCATGATTAAATATCATTTCAACAGTATAAAAAATGGTGAGGCTTCTGAGAGATTAAGTTAATGGATGGAAGGGCTGCACTTGGAAAGCAGAGGGAACAGCACTGGTGTGGTTACTAAACACTGTGCAACCTCAGTGGGTCTACTTATCAACTTGGTGATCCCTAGTATTCTTTTCAACGCCAATCTTCTACGTAAAAGGTGAGGGACGTGTCTTCAGTGATATTTTCCATGGGAAAAATTATGGCCCCAATCCATATTCTAATCCCTGGGGTTGTGACTCTGATACGTTGCATGGCAAAAAAAAAAAAAAAAAAAAAAAAAAAAGAAAAGAAAAGAAAAGAAGAAAAATTTTGAAAATGTAATTAACATTACTAGCAAATAGACCTTAAAACAGGATGATTATCCTGGATTATCCAGTTAGGGCCACACGAACCTTTAACAGCAAAAGAAGTCAGAGATTAGAAGTATGGGAAGGACTCTACCTACCACGGCTAGTTTGAAGATGAAGAAATCCCCACGGAAAGCATAGGAGGAAATGAATTTTCCACAACCAGTGAACTTGCAAGAAGTCCCTAGGCCCCAGATGAGAACCTCAAACCAGCAGATACGTTGATTACAGTATGATATTACTCTGAGCGGTACATTCTCAGCCATGCTGTGCTGAACCTCTTACCTACAGAACTGTGAGATAATAAATTTGTGTAATTTCAAGCTGCTAAGTTTGTTACAGAAGCAATGGAAAAATAATGCTCTCTCCAAGAACAGAATAATGCATTTCTTGTTTTCCTAAACCATATTGTAACCAATATAGTGTAATTTTGAAATGTCCAGAGGGCAGCTGGACATAAAAAACTGGAGCTCGTAAGACAGCACAAAGCTGGAGATACTGACTTTAAGTCATCCAGACAAAAGCAATTGTCGACTGTATAAAAATAGATGCACTTACTAAAACATCTGAGTAAATCTAGGAGAATAGAAGCACTTAGGAATAAGTCTTTAGGAATGTTCACCTTTCAGCAATGGGAAAATAAAAGAGACAGAATTAAGGAGACAGAGATGAAATGGTGAAATATTAGGTTGTGAACAGAAAAGTAACACATGTGAAATGAAGGTTGAGGATTTTTAGAAAGCAGGGGTCGTCGTACCAGATCGCCCCCCTCATTTCAGTGAAGCAGGAAGCTAAGTCAGTTCAGAGTGGCGCTAAGTGGAACACTGACAAGAAAGTTCTGATAGTCTTTGCAGTCAGTGTTCTAGAACATCTATTAGAGACAAAGTAAGGGTGCCTCACTGGCTGTAGGGCCAGGATGATTTTGTGTGGTGAGCCAGGAGTATGATAGTGTTTGCGGCTTCTTCCAGGGTACACTGTGATTTAGAACCAGGAGAGCCATTTGTGACAGGCGATTGTGTTCCGAGCTTGGGCGCTGGGACATCGTGTACAGCAGAAGATCAATGAAGGAACGTTCAACTAGAACAGTGGCTAGGACAGACAAGAGATGTTCAAGAGCTCTCAGTACAACAAAGAGCAGGCTGTGTGCCGGGGTCAAAGAACTGAGATCCCTCCAGGAGGGGTGAAAGGCTTTGCCGTGCTGGAGAATACCAGAGGTGACAAGCAGCCTGCCCTTCTGACTACAGCACTTTTCCACATAGATCATCATAGTCAATCTTGTCAACTTTGGAATAGGCACTATTTATGCTCATCTTCCAGATACAGAAATAGAAACTCAAAAGTTTCTGTGGCTTATCCGAGAACACACAGCAGGTCAGAAGCAGATCTCGAGGTTGAAAGCTTTGCATCTGCCTCGAAATTCTGCTGGAGGTTATGGGTCTGGAAAGCACTGCAGAAGGGACCAGAACCTCAGATTTCAAGGCCTGTGCATGGACCACGTAATCACATTGTTTTTTTTTTTTTAAATCATATGCTTGGTTATATCCAAGTTCCTTAATAAGCATGATTATACGCATTGCTCATTTTATCTTCAAGGCAAACCCATGGTGGTGGTGGTGGTGGGGGTGATGGAGATTTTTATTCCCACTATATAGATAAGGAAACTGAGGCTTAGTGAATGTACGAGGCCTAACCAAATAGCACAGCTAGTCAGGGAGTTAATATTCTTATACTAGCTTTAACTCCACTACCAGAATTTTTTTTCACTAAATACCATTTACCTACCTTCTTTCCATCTTTTCCCCTTAATTGGTTTAGCCTTTCTTACTGTCCTGGAAGTGACATTTCATGTATATAAAATCCCAGCACAACTGCCTACGTCCCACTTTACCCAATCAGAGACAAGACAAATGACACAGCCAGCATTCGGTCTCTTACCTGAGCTCAGAAGCTACTATACCCCCTTAGAGATCACCTTCCCCTTTGGAACGAGAAGTGGGATTTGGGTGTGTTCTTCCTCACACTATTTCAAATCATAAGGAACTGATGCAGTACAATGGGAATACTTTCAGAAAACTGACAGCTGGTTTAAAAAAGCTAAGTTAATTTGCATGTGAAGTGGCAGAATGCCTTAAAGAACATGCAGCAGTTGGAAAAAGAAAATAAGAAATAATAGATGTCTTAGAAGAGAAAAGAAGATGGAGAAGAGAAAATGAGATAAAGGAACAGAGAGACAACAAAAACAAAATTAGAGGAAAAACGGGAGCATATCACAAAGGAATAAATTCTTTGAAAACAGCTAAATAATAATGATAATAGTAATAATAGCAATCTCTTAAAATACAGGCTAAAAGAACATATGCTGCCTCCCACTCCCTGCGCTGTTCTTCTATTCCCTCCTTTCACTTAGAAGAGAATTTGTTAGGTAATATGCAACTAAAAAAATAAACTAAGGTTTGCTTTTTCTACCTGAACTTAGGATATTTCTTTATTTCGAAATTTCCATACAATAGGGATGTATCCACATAAACATGCATATTTATTTCTTATTGTATCCTTTCTCCTGATCTCTCTCCTTCAGGAATCCAATGAAATGAGATTACGAGAGGAGAAGACTCATTGAGGTTTAGTTGGTACCATTAGTCACTATATTAATGAGGCCAGGAGATGCCAGAGCACAGCCTCGGGGAATGAAAAGCCTCAATAATGGCCAGGACCACACTGGCCATTTCTAGCCTTTGAAAAATACAATGAATCGGAGGCAACATCTAACACTCCACTGGATTTCAGTAACTTTAATTTAGGTAATGAGCAAATAATGCTATGTATTCCTCTTTGCATCTAGTCAGTGAACTGCTTTAAAATTGGAGCAATTCTTCCCCCAAATACACTTAAAGATAATTTGTTTTCCTGGACCTCACTGGGTTGCCTAGAAAAGAGGATTTTGTTCCCTCTGCAGTTGGAGACTTAATTGTGAGATGGAGGCTCCCTCTACTGGACCTATGACTAGGTTGCAGATGTGAGTTCTAACGTGCTCGGAGTAGCTAATTCCTTGTGACTAGTGTATGATTATGGCTAATGAAGTGAGCACCAAGGATAATGTCTAATTAACATGCACACACACCACTCTTCTCTGAAAGTCTAGAACGCAATCTATTAGGAATAGTATTTATTCTCTACCTGTGTTGCTCACTGTAGATGTCTAGGTTAGCTTTGCTTTGTTTTTTCTTATTTCTCTAACTAGATTGTAGAGTTTAAGGGTTGAGTTTTTATGTTATACTGACCCGGGTTCAAATTACAATTTTCCACTTACTAGATGGTTTGTACACCTACTATTTGTATTACCCTAGGTACATTAATTTACTTCTTAGACCCCTGGTTTCTCGATGTTAGAAAATAAAGAAAATAATAGGCTTTCCTAGATTCGTGAGAATTAAAAAGAAACATATATCAATATATATGTAATTTTTTCTGGCATGGCAGAACATGATTCTCTTAGTTAATAAATGCTAATTTCATGTTCGTTCTCTGACTTCCTCTTGTGGTGAGGTCAATGGATTTCACTAGAAACATGTGACTCACAGTAGCTAAAACAGAGTTGAATTTGTCTTAATACTGATAATGTCTACCCAAACGAACAAATATCTATTTGGTATCTTCTCTGACAAGGCAATATGCTAGAAACAGGCTGTAAAAATGAATGAGACAACACTGCAGGTTTCTTTCCTGCAGGAACAGAAGGAGGAGAAAAGGTCTGTTTCCTGCCGCTGTCTCTGTTCCTGCTCTGAGGCATCCCTAGTAATGCTCGTCGTAATCGCTCAATAGATGTTTATTGAAATAATCTTTAGCCATCTATCTTGGTCTCCACCTTCCCCCTTGTAAAGTATAAAATACATGTACTTCCCATCCAGGACAGCCTGCCATAGAACACATGCTTATTTTTCTATGCCACATCTTTTTTTCCCACTCCTTTCTCTCAAACCTTTTAATACACTATAATGGTGCTGTTTTTTCATTTTTTACCTTTCATGCTGAAGAGTTCAACATATACTCTATTGTTAATCCATATACCTTATTGTTAATGTTTCTCCCTTTTGGAGTATCTTATTCCACAACAAAGACCGTTACGTACCCACATAGAGAAGTAAATACGCGAGACTAAGACTCACTTGAACCTAGAGAACACAGTTCATTCTTTTAACCTGCCTTGAACAAATAGCACCAAATACAGTTAAATCCATGAGAGAGAAACAAGAAATCTCTGGATTAGTGTGTTGCCACTGGGGCTTGGGGGTTTGTAATGTTTCGAGTAATCAAAAGCATGCCATGTAAGTATGATACACATTTCATTTCTAGTAATTTTAAGATATAACATGAACTGTACCTTACAAATGCACCCTATATCAATATACTGTAAAAATAAAACCAAATAATAACAAAAACTAAATAAAACTAAGATGCAGACTCCGAATAACTCTTTATCCACAAAAGCCGTTAACACTAAATAGGTTTTTGCTATGGATTGAATGTTTATGTCCCCCCAAATTCCTATATTGACATTCTAACCCCTGATGTGATGATATTAGGAGGTGAGGTCTTTGGGAGGTGATTAAGTCATGAGGGGGGAGCTCTCATGAATGGGATCAGTGGCCTTAGAAAAGAGACCTCAGAGAGCTCCCTCACCCCCTTTAACATGTAAGAACACAGCAAGAAGATAGCCTTATGAACCAGAAATGAGTTCTCACCAGATACTAACTTGGCCAGCACCTTGACCTTGGACTTCCAGTTTCCAGAACTGTGAGGAATAAATCCTCGTTGTTGAAGCCACCCAGTATATGATAGTTTTGCTATAGCAGCCTGGATGGACTAAGACAGTTTCTTTCCTTGGGGCTTCAAACATGATAATATGAATTATGACTCTCCAGGAGAGGTCAAAGTATATAATAGTTATTAATTTAATAAATCCCAGAGCCATTTTTATTTTACAATTCGTCTCACTTGAGTTGGATTTTCTCCCTTGCTAACATAAATCTCTCTAGAAATTACCTGTTAAATGCTATCTTGTAGATTGGACCAGAAGCTTCATAAAAGTAGTGTTGGTATTAGTTTTGATCTCTAAGGCATCCCTGGTACTTATTACAATGCCTAATATACAGCAGGTACACAATCCATGTTTGTTGAATTTAATTGAACTGAACAGAGCATCTTTCCTTAAAATATTTTTTTAACCCAGGTACAAATGCATGATTGTGTTAAAAGCAAGATTCTGAAACAACCAGCAGAGGCCCTAGGGTGTCAGGATAATTTGAATGTATATAAGTTACTAAGGTTTGGTTTAAAAATGGTGGCACTGGAGGTGGAGGTGGGGGAAAAAATCGACTATTGTAATGATTTTCTGCCATTCACTCCCTAATATCTTTCTCCTTGCAGCTCTGTGAGTTTTTATATTTGTTTTTCTTAGTCACATGTAATAACTAAAAGAGAACAATTGAGTCAGACATCTTCTGCCACATTTAGAATTTCAGCACAGACATGCTTTATATATGGATCCCGATAAAGAGGAAAAGGATTCAAGCCGACAGTCACTATTAATATCCATCTAAGTCTTCACCTAGCTGCACTTCTGTAGATTGACTATGTGTCTCTTCTGATGTATCTACCTAGTAACCTTGCTTGGCTGGAAACTATTATATTTTCTGGCATTTTATCACTACACAGAAGTCACAAAGTATTTTCCTCACTTCCTTCTCACCCTAACAAGGATAAGATTTGGGACCCAGAGAATCGAGGAAGGGGTCAGCCACTGCAAAAGAATATCTGCCATAAGAAATTGTGAATACTTCAAAGATGTGGGCAGGATGAAGGGCATGGCTGACACAGCAAAGCTGAGAACCTAAAGCCAGTCTAAGAGTCACTCCAAGGCCCAAGGTTAGCACTGACAAGGCAGGATGCAATGCCCACCACATAGCAATGAATTTGAAAAGACTGGGTCGGGGGCGTCTGGCTGGCTCGGTCAGTAGAGCAAGCAACTCTTGATATCGGGGTTGTAAATTTAAAAAAACAAAATCTTAAAAAAAGCGGGAAAGAAAGAAAGAAAGAAAGAAAGAAAGAAAGAAAGAGAAAGAAAGAAAGAAAGAAAAGACAAAACAAGACTGGTTATGAGCTGGGGCACAGAGAACAGAATAAAAAAGATGGCATCTCACATCCATGTTTGACTCTCATTGATATTCTATTGGTCTTTTCACTGTTACTTTCCTTCTCAGGGTTTTGCCCTCTCAACTTCATTCATTATTTTCTTTATGTCTGTCTGTCTGTCTCTCATGAATCTGTACGAACAGCCATGAATAAAAAATAGGAACTCTTGGACAACAACCCTGCTAATTAGAAAAGAAAGGGTATGAACATATAAGAGAGATAACATTATTGGTTCTTTACGAACTATGAGAATTGCATCAGCATCATTGCTAAGTATTATGAAAAGGAAGAAGGAAAATGGTAGAGTTGCACCAAAGAGGAAACATTCTCCCTTTATTTCCTCTCAAAGTCATTGTTATTTACTCTCAGAATTAACAGAGCTGCTAGCTGTCTACCTACAGTAGAACTCTTTCATCATCCACCAGTTCTGAGCACTGAAAATCATGTCGCTTGTGATAGGGGTAGATAGTAAAGGGATTTTACCTGTAAAGTACAGTTGAGCCTCTGTATCCAAGCAGGCATATCACATAAAAACTGGAAGTACAAATTTTGAGGTCAGAAGGGAGCTGAAGGAGATAATGCAATGTCTTGGCTTGCACGTGGTCCATAAAACCAGACAAGTGGGGGTAAGATGGCTTTGATAATACAAGATAGTATGAAAAGGAAAGAGATCCTAAATTGAGGTCTGAGGGACTCCAACATGTAGAAGTTAGGAGGGGACAAAGGAGCCAGCAAAGGAAACTGAGATGCAGACAGAAATATGGGAATAAAATCATAAGAACCCAGTGTCATGGAATCCAATAGAATCCAATCCATGAAAGACAACGTCACAAGAAGAAAGGTAGAAGTAACTGGGCTGAAAACTGCTTGGAGGTCAAACAAAATGAGGTTTGAAAGGTGTTGAATCTGGCCATATGTTGGTCGCTGGTGAACTTAGCAAGAACCACATCAACGGGATGGTGGTGGGTAGAAGCCAAGTTGGAGAGGAATAAATGAGAGAAGGAGAAAAATCATTCATAATTTAAATCTAAAATACTATAATAACACATGGACAATAGAGAATACAAGTGAGAGATGGGGACAGCATGGGCGTCCATGAAGGCAATGAAGAGGTAGGACTGAGGGCATAGCTTTGCAATCAAGGCTTTGTGTTTGTTTACCTGGTTAGAGTTTATTTAAGTGCTAATGAAATAATATAGTAAGAAGAGAATAACCGTAACATATAGTAAAAAAAAAAAAAAAAAGACTTAGGAGATTGTATGTATGTGTGCACGTGCGTGTATGTTTCTATAACAGATGTAACTGTGTCTCTCAGAAAGATCAGCAGGTAAATATTCCGAAACTTTGGGGAGATGTACTTTTGGTAGGAGGAAGGTTGCTTCCTCAGCAGTAACCAGGGAGGAGAGAAATAATCTAATTGCACGTGAAGGCACATTTGTAGATGAGGTAATGGGAAGGCAGGCCAGGAGAGCTGTCCCATTCGGTAGCTTGCATTTTTCTTATGTAAGCAGAGAGAGAGGTCCCCGGCGGCAGTGTGTGTGTGTGTGTGTGGGGGGGGGTGATACAGCTTTCCTGACACAAGGGAAGTCATTTTAAGCCCCCAGCCACTTTCTCTAATCTGTGCCTGATTTGCCAGAGCACACTTCTCGAAGAACTTCCTAGCAGGAGTTAGAACAAAGAAATGCAAAAACCTCAGTAGTTAAGGATTTTAAGGGAACAAAGGGAATGCAAAAACTAACAGTCTCTACCAGACCAGGAAATAGCCTAATCATATCGGAGACAATAAATCACTGGTAAATCTCCCAGTGCTGTTTCCTAAGTAAAGATTGACCTAACACACATTCTTGAGTTGTTTTTGCAGGATTGAAACTGTGCCCCATAGGGTTAATGAGGTTAAAACTGTCACCAGCAAGACCCCCACTCACCTCCCTTCTTCACCAGAATGTTAACCCTGTGTTTTAGAGGCAAACAACAGGAAGAGCTCCTGGGGACCTAGACCAGTTTGATCTCTACCACAGATGCTCACCTGTGCAGACGGACCACAGAGTGTCCTACAGCTACCTGGACACCTCATTAGAATGTGAAAATCTCTGCCCCAAGAGGAGCACAAGCTTCATCAACATACCATGCCACGCATGTATAGGAATGTTTCCTAGGTATGCTTGTGTGATTTTATGCCCACCTCTACACGCCCTGATAGAACTCCCCGTTCTGAATATTCATCCTTACCCTAAATAAAAGAAACTCACTCACCCCAATTTGGGGAGTCATGGCTTTGGAAATTATTCTCCATGGTCTCCTTATCTGCTGCAAATAAAGTTCCCTTTCTTTGACAACTCCACCTGCTGTGGTCTCTACCTGGAACTCAGTGAGGAGTGAGTTCACTTGTAGTTGGTTACACTTAATGCAGAACTCCGCTTGGAATAGCACTGTATTCCCCCATGAAAGTGCATACCAATACCTCTAAGATATAGATTCAATGCCGTGCGAATAAGCAAAATAAACATACTGGAAATGTTAAGTGTCTGGGATGCATGTTATTTCAGAAATTGGGTTTTAGCATGTTATCAAAAGATACAGCACTAAAAAGGAAAAATATATAATAAATGCTATGAAATATTTAGCAGTTACAATGCAGAGAAGTCTTCTGAGCTTTTCAGAATATTTCTCTGAGTTCAGTCTATTCCCTGAGCAGTTTCCCAGCACTATGTCAGGGTCTCTTTCAGTAGTATTATAAGATTCTATTTCAAATAGGTACCAGTTAACCATACTGCCCCTTGGTCGAAGCAAAATAATAGCATATATTGTGTATATATATACACACACACAAGCACACACACACACACACATACACACACACACATATATATATATTTAAATCATGTACTGATATTTCAGAAAACAAAATTTCAGTACCTAGAAAATATAATCATAATGTAATAATTTCTGCTTACAGAGTATATTCATGAATGGACAAAAAGACCTTTTCTCCCAGGTTTGTTCAGGTTTTCTTATCTTGTGATTACCATCAATTTACTCAAAAAGAACAGTCATGGTTTGCTTGTAACACAGTGTGGCAGGGGAGCTGGTCACTGTTTATACATTTTTATGTTTGACAATATCATCTCCTTAAATCAATCAGAGGACCAAAGTGTTGTTCAAAATATCTGATAATTTTATAAATATAATTTCACAAGGCAAGAGTTGTGATGTCATTGAAGATTCAACTCTGAGTGTTGCTTAATGCCTAGAATTCTATTTAAAGCTGAAAATTAAGGATCAGTTTAGGAATAGGAAAACTATCTGGGTCTCATGTTTACAGATAGTTCTGATGAGGGTGGTAATAGTGATGATGTTGAAGATTTATTGTCAGTGGTGATTACAAATATGATATAAGCTCAGAATAAACACTTTTTCCAAACACTCATAAAAATGACCTATGTACTGAAGGGCACTTTTCTTTCACATCCAATCTACAATCTCCAAGCAAATGAGACAGAAGAAGGAGGGGAAGCCCCTTCCTCTGTTCTGTAGATTTATAGATGGCAAAATATTTCCATACTGTTGACAAAGGACTATTGCTGCCCAACCTGTAAAGGATATTTTTTCTTGATCACAAAAACATCTCCTGAAAGAAAGGTGCTTTGGCCTTTGATTTAATACATGATTCTCTAGAAAGGCTGCCCTATGCACCACGAAAGGTGTACTATAGCTGATCTTTCTTTATTGTACAAATATGGGACATAACTGAATGACAGAACTAAGCTGACAACAGAAATATTTCCAGGAAGGAAAATGATAGGTCAAAACTTACAGTCAGGGGAGCCTGGGTGGCTTAGTCGGTTAAGTGTGTGCCTTCGGCTCAGGTCATGATCTCTAGGTCCTGGGATCAAGCCCCATATCAGGCTTCTTGCTGAGAGAGAAGCCTGCTTCTCTCTCTCCCTCTGACCCCACCCCCCACTGCTCATGCTCTCTCTCACTCTCAAATAAATAAATAAATAAATAAATAAAATCTTTAAACAAAACAACACAAAAAAACCCTTAGAATCAGTTCTGAGATTAAACAGTGTCAATATCTATACCTATAGAGAGTCGACTCACAGTCTGGATACTGCCATTTTAGATGAAGAAAATGATAATGAATTATCTGCAAAAATGGGATTAAGACATTTTTATAACACTTATACCGGAAACATTGCAATTTTAATGTCCAGTGACAAAAAAAAAAAAAGGATAAACAGATTGTAGAATATTTGCTCGATAGGATATTATATACTGATAAAGAATAAACAAATATAATGTTGAGTGAAAAGAGAAAATCCTAAAAAACAATGTGTATTTAACATTATTTTATAAAGCTTAAGAACAAGTAGAACAAAGTAATTTATTATTTCAGCATATATATGTGTATACATATTATATGGTATAAGTGTATATACATTGCTATTTTATATACATCTGGTATATACATAACCATTTTATCAAAAAGTAAATACAAAATTTAGGATAATGGTTACCTACCTCTGGGGAGAGAAAAGGGGATGAAATAGGAAAGGAACATATTGGTAGATGCAAATTTGGGCAATATCCCAGTCCTTAGGTTGGTTATTCATTATAAATTTTTCCTTTGTCATTATATATATATGTATATAAAATATGTATTGTGTGTATATATATATATACACACACACACACATATACACACACACACATTTTAATGCTGAGACTTTTATTTTGTTTCAATTTTTGTTTAAATAATATTTTATGGATATATACACATATTTATACACACATATCATATGCATATTATATGTATATATGTGTATATAACCATAAAATATTATTTAAACAAAAATTAAAACAAAAGTCTCAGCATTAAAATGTATTATTTCTCCAAAAGATGAAAATGAGGTACATTTAAAACACTATAGTCATAATTCCCAATAACTGAGGATTTATGGTATAGGAAGTAATCAATCAATAAGCACATTGCATCTGGAAGGTAGCATTTATGCCCCAATCTGTGTTTGGTATCACTCAGTTGACATCTTTTCCTAAATGTCTAGAGTATCCAATATGCAACACTTGGTACAATACCAAAGAAATACTCACTTCAGTGTTTTTTCCCTAAGGATCAGGCAATCTAGATGTTGACATAAAATATTCCTATCAGTTTATATTACAAACCATTTATGTAGCAATATTACATACTCCAGGTTAAGCTACCACACAGTTTTGAGACTGTTGACTTTCTCTACTGTTTTCTAAAACACAAAACATTCTGGTTCCTCACAATTAAAAAAAAAATGTATATATATATATGGAAATGTAGAATATATCCCAATAATCTAAACTAAGAGTTAAGATAAACTGGACTCTGCTACTATTTGTGTCTCAGAATAATCAGCTACTCCTGATTATACCAAGGAATGCTAACCAAATGTGCAATTTTCAGGGCTTCCTCACCTCCACCACCAAAAACTCTATCTCCGAAATATTCTAAGGTGATGCTCAAATTCTGCTGGGAGAGTCATGGCAATTGCCATTGCTTCTGCAGTTACAAATCTACTACATCGATTTCAGCCAAAAGATACATGTCTCCAAAAACCATTTCTCTTCTATGTAACACGCTGACTTAATTACTAGGCTTCCCTAAGTGGGGTGTTAGACATGAAAGAAACTACCTCAAGTCTTTCAGGCCCCTCGTGTAGCTGCTATTAAAAATGTGGGGGTCTCATGCTATATCTAAGAATATGCTATATTTATCTTCTCAGTAAAACATCCATATCCATATGCACCAAATGCGTCTTGACTTTCAGGGTCTTATGTATATCTGAAGCTCATTCACAGATTAAGGATCTGTAGGTTTATACTGTGGCAGATTGCACGCCCAATGCCCACATCTTCTTCTTTGAGTCAACACAAATAATAAAGGTGAGATTTAGACTGAGTGTTTACCATCATTTGTTTGAATTACTAAAACAATCTCCTATCTGATCTCTCTGTCTGAAGTCCCACCAACCCCTATTCTCTATACTGCCTCGGTAATGATTTCTTGAAAACAAATATTTAATCGTTTAATACCCACCACTTCCTACTGAAAAAAAATTAAAAAAAATTAAAATTTTAATTTCTAATTTTTTTAATTAAAAAATTAAAAACCATTAAAAAAATAAAACTTCGTAAAAGCATGTAAGACCCTTGGTGATATAGCCCCCACCTACCTTTTGTGTTTTCTCTTTCACTCTGCCCATCAGACACTACAGCTTCTGCACTTTGCCATGCAGTCTCATTCGCTAAGCCTTTGTATATTTGGTACCTCTGCCTGGAGTTTCATCCTATGGCTTTATTCTCATGTAAATATAATTTATCCACCTTTTCTAAGACTCAGTGTGGGTTGCACCTCTTTCACTTTCACGGAGCCTTCTCTAGCTGCCCCCCAAGTGTGTCAAATGCTCTTCTAGTTGGTCCCCAAATAAATCTATGCAGTCTTCCATTACAACATTTATCAAAGTGTCCTATTGCACCAGTCTCATCGGCAGGCTGTGGGTTCTTAATAGCATGGACTGGATTTTTCTTACTTAATCTACAGTGACTTCAAAGGTAGGGTAGACATAGTAGGAAAAAAAAAAAAAAAAACAATAAATATTTGTGTGGAATAAATAAATGAAAAAAAAAACAGCTGTCAGGAACAATGTAGTTTATAGGAAGATGAACAGAACTGGTTATCTGAAGACTTTTTCTGGTCTGGAATCTGCTACTAATTCACTGCAAACCCTCGAGGAAGTCTTTTTTTTTTTTTTTTTTTTTTTTTTCAGTTTTCTTTTCCATTATGGAAAAATGACATGGTTGGACTAGATGCTCTCAAAGGACCCTCTCAACTCTAAATTTAAGTTTTTATAAAGCTTTCTGCTTTGTTTCTCCATCTATCTAGGATATGCATTATTGGTGTGTTATATGATTCAAAGAGAAAAGGAAGAAGAAGAAAAATTGAATTACATGTTCTCAACCAGAAGACACCCAGCAATGTTCTCTGGTTACATTGATAATAAGCTTTTTTTTTTTTTTTTTTGGTGTGAAGCAAAAATAAAACTAAATTTTCATTACATGTTCTTGGTCATTTTTTAAGTTAGAAGGAAATAGGCAGAGGAGGGAAATGTTGCTAACTAGATCACATTCCTCAATTTTTTTCTTAAACAATTATTTAGATTCCTAAAATGATATCTCTGACAGAAAATAAAATAGGCATATTCCTATCATAAACTTAAAATGAGGACAAGGACCTTGTCTGTTTTGCTAACCACCATTTCACTGGTGCCAGACACGTATCGGTTGCTCAGTAAATATTTAGTGAATGACAAGTATCTCACCACGATTCTATGCAGATGTATCAAAGGGGCCTCAGTTCAAGTGGGATAAGTAGTACGGAAGAATTTTATTATTTTGTTATGCAATATTTCAAAATACGTGCTTGGATATGGGCTAGGTGGAGTTTTTATAAAGCAAGGGTTTGCTAAGCTTACCGGGCTACTCTTAATGAGTTTTAGAATGCAAGTTGAAAAACAAGGAAAGAAAATTTCAATTGTTATTTTAAAAAGTACCTATTTACATACAAGTGATCAATATTTATCAATCAAACTATGCTTGATGTTAACCTGTTCACTGCAGCAATCACCCTAAAGAATTGCATTAGAGCACTCTTTAAAACCTGTTTCTGCTTAAGATGCCAGGACGTTTTTCTTTCAGCAAGGTATTTACTTGAAACTCTTGATTTACAGAAAGGAAACATTAAAGTATAGCATTTTCTTTTTTTTTTATTTTTAAAAAAGATTTTATTTATATATTTGAGAGGGTGAAGGAGGGAGAGAGAGAGCATGTGCACAAGAGCAGGGAGAGGAAGCAGATTCCCCGCTGAGCAGGGAGCCCGCTGTGCAGTTCAATCCCAGGATGCCGGGATCATGACCTGAGCCGAAGACAGATGCTTAAGAGACTGAGCCGCCCAGCCGCCCCCTGCGTTTTCTTTATAAGTGCATCTTTCTCCTAAAAACATATGTTCAAATTACTAATGGAAATAGTTATTTCAGATTTACAGAACATTCAGTGTTTAGATGTTTGATGGAATATAAAGATGAATGAGTTATCGCCTCTGATCTCAAATAGCATAAAACCTCGTTAAATAAATGACAGTTAGGCTCAAGGGATAACATGTACCATATGTGGCGTGTGGTGTGGCAAATATATATAGTCTAGAAGGCTAGATGAGGTGAGCATGGGATCTCTTTCTTGGCATGATAATCAGAGAAGTTATTGGAAAGAGGTAGGATGCAAGCCTGTTCTTGAAAGGGGGATATAGTTTCAGTAAATGAAAGGAAGGGGAGGGCATTTCTGGTAGAGAGAACTGCAGGGCAAAAGCCTAGAATCCAGGTAACACAGAACCTGCATGAGGGACAGGCTCACACAAAGGTGAGATCATGGAGTAGGAGCTTTGGCAGCAAGGACCAGAGTTACAAACCTAGGAGGCGCTGAAAGCCACATGACGGGTACTGACTCTTGGTACAGAGCATCCAGCTAGAAGGCAGGGACCAGAGCCGGAAACGGAGCTGGAAGACAGGGACCAGAGCCGGAAACGGAACTGCAATGCTGCGGCACACCTAGTTGAGTCTGGGTGGGCTTGGGGGCTGCGATATGAATGCAAGCACGATGAAAGGAATAACATTTGAGAAGAGTCAATGTAGCATACTGATACAGTATGTGGAAGAGGATGCAAGAAGAGAGTAGTGAACAATGAATGGGAGAAAATGAAGCCATCACAGAGGGAAAAGACAAGTCAGCAGGCAAAGTTAATTTGCTAGGAAGACGAGGAGAGATAAGGGACAAGACTCGTTGTTTATTTTTTAAATGTTTATTTTCTTTTTTAAAGTGTTGAATTTCAGGTAAGAGAGGGTCAATTAAAAGAAAAAAAAAAAAAAGGCCAGGTGGCAGTTGTGAGTTTGAGCCGAGGTCAGGGCTGGTTGCACTAACTCTTCAGAGATTTCTGACAACGCGCTTGTTATCAAACCCTCAGGACCAATTACAGAGTGCCAATCTAAGTATTTGTCTTGTTAGGGAAACATCTCTAATTGGGGACCTATCTCTCTTTACCACCACATTTCTCCTTTGGTCACTAGATTTTTGCCTAAATTAGTTGAAGACATGGTAGGCATCAAAATATTGCAGTTCAAATTAAGGTATAAAGTGCAACATTTGAAAGCTAAAATTGTGAATGGCTTTGGAAAACAAAAATAGCAAATGACAGACTATGTGATGGAATTGAGACTATGACTATCTGGCTGCCCTTAATGACAGCCCAGTTACACCCTGTCAGCCCATAACGAACATGTCCATAATTCCCTTTGGAAAGCAGCCTGAGGCCACAGGCAGAGATCTGGTTGCTACCACTGTCATTGAACATCCCAAGTCCTCTCAGGAATAATGCTGCTCTCCTCCTCAGTGGAAGGGGCTGGATTGGTTGCTCGGGGTGCCTCAGGCTGCAGGGAGAACCCCCACCCTTCTTATCCACGGTCAGTGTGCTTAGCATCCTTCTTGGGTGGTGGGAATTACTTCCTTTCTTTCCATTCAGCGGGGATGGCAGTAAGCATCAAATGCTTATTTCTGTCCTTAGATTTATAAAGTACTAAATTAGTTTAATGCTGATTCCCCCCCCCCAAAAGCAGACAGGTAAATTAGAGAGACAAATGGGAAATAGTTGAGTCACTCACTTATCCTTGCCAGAGATTTTTATCATGGGCCTGCAACACGCCTATTAAGAACTTAAACCTCTGTTGACTCCATTTAGCTGGCAGTCTGGAAAATGCCCCTGATAAGTTGTATTCCTTGGGGAGCTCAGCGTGTATTCGCCGTTTCTTGATAATTCTAGAAATACCATGGAAGGGGTAATAATATCTACAGTAATGAGTGTGCCTTGGGAAATTGCTAAACTTTAGAATTCACAAGAAGGCACATCTTCATAGCTCAAAATAGATTTTCACTTGCAGCCTCGTCTGTCTGCTATGCTCAAGCCCAGGGAATCTCAAACTGTAATCATTTCTCTGGCCAGCTGAGGGCGCAATTGATTTGCTTTTGCAGATACAGCTCTCCAAATGCCTTTGGAAAAAAGGAAACCACTAAGCCATCTTCAGGGACGGGGCACTGAGATAAAAAGGTGGTCTGGGGCAGGGGAGAGTGGGCAAGAAAATCTAAATGCTCCAATACAGAGCAGCCCTAAAGAGTTTTGAGAAGCATGGAAACAATGATATTACATGAATAAGACTCAAGAGATTTTGTTCGCTGAAGTGTATTAGGTTTATAGAACAAACAGAGTAACTTTCCATTTTGTTAATGTGTGTGGGTAGCTTTAATAAACATTTATATTCTATAATTTTATTGCCTACCTAACTTCCACAAATCTTCATCAATTAAAAAACAAAACTAGAATGCTGATTTTGAGTTTCTCAGCCCAGTAATACATTGACAGCAACTGTATTAGTTTTGTGATTACTTTCTCACCTTATTTTAGGTACAAAATAATGTTGAAAGGAAAATCATAGTGTCTTCTAGGAGGACATATTTTCTCTCACTTCGAATGAATACCCTGACCGTTCATAATTCATTAATATAAAGTGAAAGCAGCACCTTGTTAGATCTCACTAAGAACTTTATAATGTAAAACACCTAAAATATGCATTTGCTGGACTCCTGCCCTACAGAGAGTTAAAAGTCACTTGCAGGACGTCAGTATTTACCTAGTGCATGTATGGCTTCCTCCATTCTCAAGTTCAGTTCCAGACTACAATCTGGAACAACTTGGGCTTGATAAAAATCACCTCTGCTACTGGAAACGATGTGTTTGATTTTTCTCTTGATTTTTCTCTTTCAATGCTTCAAGGTATACCCCTTGAGTCATAAAGTGTACATACAATGGAGTGACAGGAGGCTCATCTATTTCTTTCAGGTTCGTCTATTCAATCTACTTTACAACCCTCCAGAAAAATCCATTTGCTAACCCGGTCATGGCTCCTAGGGCCCTGTCTTACTGAGGAAAACAACACTGCCCAAGAAATTCCTGCAAGTCTCAAGATCCAGAAGGGTAAAGGTCCACAAAGAGACTGCTTAATCAAACTCACAGGTGTGAGACCAGAAGTGAGATTACAGGCAATTCCATTTATACTGTATCGCCACAGGAATCTCGTTAAAGCACAGATCAATACAGTTCACTTATCCCTCGCATATCACGCATAGCATAACCCCATTGTTCCTGGCCTAACGTTGACAGCCCTCTTTGAACTGGCACCAGCCAGCTCTTCCAATCTTCTTCCTGCTGCCCCTTGAACTCCAGGAAAACTGAACCAGGGGGTTTCCACATTCTATCCTTCCACTTGACCCCTGGCCAAGATCCCTCTGTCTCAAATTCAACTGGGATGAAGAGTGACCAGGTTTAGTAAAGGCAGTTTATCTCCCTACCTCCACACATCTATATGTATCTTTGCTGACCCAACCTAAATGTAGTTTCTGTTGTCGTTTCCCTAACGTCCTCTAGAGACTCTTAACTCTTTTTCAACATGCATCACGTCTAGCCTTCTTATGACACTTAATTCTTTCTACCTCAAAATATAGGTCTTTATGAACATAAATTTTCTACCAATCCTAAGCTGTAAAAGTAGAATCTGTATCTGATCTATCTTTGTATCCTCCAAAACATTTAATACAATGCCCAGCACCAACAGGTGCTCAGTAAATGTTTGCTGAATGAATTAATACATGAATTAATTTACAGTTTCTGCTAAACCAAAGTTACTTTCTAGAGAGGTATCTGATGAGCTTCATGTTGTTTAAGTAATTCCCTTCTATGCCAAATTAACTCCCAGTCAGCCATCTAAATGCATAGGAGTTAGCACTTTGCTGAAAAACAATTACTTAATTCAAAGGGTAATTGTGCTGTTCTTTTGAAAGGAGAAGGCGCAAAACATGAGAAAAAGGTTGAGAAGTCTCTTTACTAGAAACTCTCAGCATTCCTGAAAAAAACTATGGAGAACCTTATAAAATACTGCTTGGTGCCCACAAATCGTAACAGTGCATACTTCAATCCTTAGTCATGGAAGCAGTAACAGTTGCCTCCTTGAAACTGCCTTTCTCCACACTCTTGGCTTGGTTTTGATAGTGAGACACAGCTACAGAATTCAAGGGAAGTAAACAGAGTCTCTAAAACATTTAAGTCACACGTACGTGTGTATCACTAGCGTTACATCACACGCAGTAGAGATGTATGCTAAACATTTACAATGAAGACAAGAGGGTCAGCTATGAAGCAGGATTTGAGATTCAAAACGTACAAACTTTACAATAAGAAACAAGAAAAAAGCAGATTTTAATTTGACAGGGGAGCTGAGTTTTGAAGTTTTTTTTAAGTCTTCCTTTGGTACTTTAAGAGACACTGAATGCTTTTTTTACTCTCACCCTCTATTTTCTTGTTTGACAAATAAATAGTTTTTCCAGTTTCTTTATAACCTTCAAAGTAGATGCATATTTCAGCACCTAAAAGCCAAGAATCCATGCTGTCCATTCAATAGTTCTTTCAGACCCTGTTAGTTAGGGCTTCAGCCTCCTCATTGAGAAGAAAAAATATTTTACCAAGCACACAGATTAGGGCACATTTATACCAATATATAACAAAAAATTAAACAAATGGCACGAATCAATGTAATTTAGGAAAGAGTTAGTGATGACTTCAAAGTTTTTAAGAAAATTGATTGCGATGGATCCTGATGGATCCCACCCAGCAGGCAAAGATTTGGTGAAAATAGGCTATTTATAAAGTGTGGGCAACTAAACAAAGACAGAATTGAAAATGGCATATTTATTGGATGGTAGGAAACTTTGACCTGTATACAGCAAGCATTTATAATTTACAATGTGGCAGGCATTGTACTAAAACATCTGAGTGAACAGGGTATATTAGGGTTCATAGTTCTTAAAGTGTGGTATCCCTGGGACAGCAGCATTGGCAGGACCTGGAAATTGTCACAAATGCAAATTCTCAGGTCCCACTCCAGAAGACTTATCAGAAAATCTGGGGGTTGGGGCCTAGGAATCTGCATTTTAACAAACCTCTCAGGTGATCCTGATGCTCGCTCAAGTTTGAGAACTGCTCTATTAGAGGAAATAACCCTGACCAGGTGGAATAAGACCTGGAATTCCAAGCAGTAGATATATAAGACACAGAAAGTCACGGACAGAGTTTAATAAGACCAGTGACATCAAGAAAGTGGCGTTTACTTTCTTCAGGTCACTCAGAAGAAATATCAGGAGAGGTTAAAAGTATGAAAAGAATTATTATTGGGATGTCTAAAGTCTTTATAAAAGTCCCCTTAAGCCATATAGCTACTGGAAAACAGACAAGTTTAATGAAACAATTCCATCTTTTGAGGGAAAAAAAATGAGTCACTCTTCTTAAAGAAGTTTCAGTGAGATACCTATCTAACTTCTCCTCTCTGACTGTTCTCTCTGCCTTCTCTGGAGTCTCATTCAGCAGAGTCAAGAACTCTGCACTTTACCCAAGAACTATTGACTAGAACTCTATCATCTTTTTTAGTTGTTCTTGATTTTTAAACATCAATTTCAGCTTCTAACATGAGGAAAAAGAACTTACATTACACTGCCTCGATTTTATATGTTTTCTTTTTTTTTTTTTAAGATTTTATTTATTTATTCGACAGAGATAGAGACAGCCAGCGAGAGAGGGAACACAAGCAGGAGGAGTGGGAGAGGCAGAAGCAGGCTCATAGCAGAGGAGCCTGATGTGGGGCTCGATCCCATAACGCCAGGATCACGCCCTGAGCCAAAGGCAGACGCTTAACCGCTGTGCCACCCAGGCGCCCCTCGATTTTATATGTTTTCTTATTTTAAAATAAATATTGAAGTAAATTCAAATCTCAAAGCTATTTATTATAAATATGCTCCCTTCTTCATTATGTATATATGCACATATATGCTTATAAGGTGTGCATGCGTGTGTGTGTGTGTGTGTGTGTGTGTACTTATGACATATTTTTCACTTTAAAATACCTTGAGAAAAAATGAAGCTCTGCATTTGGTTCAGGTGGCTGGGAAGGGCACCCTTCTAGAGAGCCATAAAGGATAAGGTGGTTATTGATTATTTCAGACAGGAAGGAAAAGCTGGCGTAAGACAGAAATAGGCAATGTCTGAAATGCAACAACAAGCAAAATTTTAGACAGATAAGTAAGAAAAAAAAAAGAGAATTTTAAAAAGGTGAAAGCTGAATGTTGTAAGAATTAGGCTGAATCAAAAGCATCTACAGAATGATGGGTAGTTACAGGTATCTGCTATCTGTGGTACTTGATGAATTTTATTTATTAGCCCAGAGCTGTGTGGAGAAGCCTCTGTTCCAGGGAAGGGTTTTCTAGAAGATGAATGAAGTTGAGGAGATCACGGAGATCTTTGGGGAGGGAACGGTCTATTCTCTAGGAGGCTGCACTGCCTTCAGGCTCAATTGTAAGTTAAGTTAGAGCTGATCCTCATTATTTGGGGAGTCGGTTATTTGTGAGTTGGCCTACTCATTAGAGTTTATTTGTTATCCCCAACTTAACACACACTCTTCTATGATCATTTGTAAACATGTGCAGAATAGTGAAAAATTTGAGATGACCAACACCGGTGTGTTCCCAGCTGAGTTGCCTTTTTGATTCAGCACTCATCCTATAAACAACAATCTTTTTTGTAGTCTGCTTAGTGCTGCATTTTTCACATTTTTGTGCTTTTTTGTTGGTGATTTTCCTGTTTACAATGGCCCCCAAGTGTAGTGCTGAAGGGCAGGCAAGAAGGTGTGATCTGCCTTCAGAATGTGAGTGAGAGGAACTTCATTCATGCACGAGTCACAGTGCTGCTGGTGTTCAGCTTAGCGTTAGTGAATCAACAACATATATTTAACAAGGGGTCCTTAAGCAGAAATACACACAAAATGAAGTTATGTATTCATCATTTGACGTAGCTCTTGTGACCTAAGGCTTGTAGGAACCTAATCTTATATTTACCCCGTGAGCGATAGTTCAGTATTTGCTAATTCACTGTTCAGGGCAATTTTACAGAATATAACAAATGCAGATAATGAGAAACAACTATATTTTGCATGCCATTTTGAGTAGTAACTCAAGTGATAAGTTCCCCAATTTTATTTGCCCTCAATCCTATGTATGTTTGCTGTTAAGTTTCACAATATTTTGTGGAGGGTGGGGGGGCAGTGATTAGGGTAGAAAATATTTTGTAGGGTGACTTGCTGACTTGCATCGAAGTGTTCTGAATATTAAGAATTAAAATTGTACTATTATTAGAGTGGCATAGAGACCCAAATTATGATTTATATGTGCCTTTATTTGTAATTAACATCTTAAAACCTCAACCAAATATTAGTAATGAGGAGTTTCTGGGAGTTTTCTGATTTGGAAAGAAACAGAACGTTGATACTTCACTGCCTACAGGTAATATAAGCCTCAGTATCTTAAGAATTTACCACACACAAGCCAGTTGGGACCCTCAGTGTCACAGTGAGTATTGGAGAAGCACCTTTACATGTTTCTTTGCATGTATCAAACAACATCTCACAGGATGTTTTTGGTACATAAGAGATGTGGAGAGATATATGTGAGTAAGTGCAATAGCCAGAGACAGATTCAGTTTCATTCTGTATCAAACAGAGAAAGTCTTCTGAGTTTTGTCTTGATCACAATTTGGGCAAAATAAAATATGGCATCCAGGAAGAAGGGAACAGGGCTAAACCCTACAGCTGATGAACGACCTATATATAATACGAGAGCTTCTTGAAGCAGACCGAAATGAGTAGATTGAATGCTATAAAGATAAAGGAAAACAAAACAAATTAAAACTATAACCTGTGTCTGTGATATAGGTCAATCTCCCATCCACAACAGGTAAGAAATTATAAAAAGTAATTTTATTTTCCTTCCTGTCTTATGTTTTGTCTCTATGCAAACACCTTTCAAACAAGTGACAGTATTAAAATCCAAATTATTTCCCAGTGATACCTCTGCCTCCATATTCCCTAGGCTTTCTAAAGGTCTCTAGTGACACAGGACTCTACGTGTGTATGGTATGGGCATGCGTCTCTGTGTCTGTCTCTCTCCATTCTCCTTCCCCTCCTTCTGTTCTGCCCACCTCTCCTCCACACTTTACACCATCTTTGCAATCAGAACTCTGCAGACCCGCATGATGGCATTAAGAATCGGGCTCCGTTAATACTGTTATTTAGGAAATGTGTGTAGAATAGTATTGCCTTTTCTGATTTATCAAGGGAAAGAAACTTGTAGAATACATTAAGCCATGAAATCAGAGGGCTCCCTCACATGAGGACAGTGAAAGGATGGTGGTGAGTGGGAGGCAGGGTTACCGACCTTCTGCCTCCTGTTGCTCCATTCAGCATTCAGGATGTTGAGCCCAGGACCTTAGGGCTCATTCCATCTATTGGTGATTCAATGTCAGGCAGGGTAGAAGAATGCCATGGGTGAGTATACAGGGCTCCGGTTGTTTATTCAGTCTGCTAGGTCATTTCGTGTTGGGCTAAACTCTTAGGACTAAATGATTAAAGAGGGTGATTTCCTACTGACAAAGTTTCTTTTCACTGCATTGCTAGACTATGTTGTCGAGCCTACTCACAGCTGATGTGCTACTGAAATTTTCCAGGGCAGAAATTTAACCTGCTGTGAGTAGTAAGACAAGAGGAGGATTCTTGGCTTTATAAGAGGTGCTGACACACAGTGTGGATCCCAGTGACTAAGGAACAGCTGCTGCTCTCTGAGACGTAGAAAGGGAGCCACAGAAACTGAGAGACACTGCAGTTCAGAGAGTAGTTTGCCCCACGGGAGGTAGAGGTGTCACCCTCACTGGAAAAAATGATAGCAAAAAAGCCACTCCCCATGGTCGCCCAGGGGAAGTGAAGCCTTTGAGGTGTCCCAGATAAAGAGAAGAGCCAGCTCATTAGACGGAGGTGGGGGACAGACACCACTGCAGAAGTACTTGGGCCCCCAGAGAGGAAGTCAGCCTGCCTGTTGGGGCCACCCTGACTTATTAATAGGGACATGTCACATCAGAGACTTGGCCATCTAGAACTGTTTCAGAACTTAGGTCAGTGTTTTTCAAGTATAGCAAAAAGATTAAAATTTGGAGAAGGAGTTGCGAAAAGTGTCCCTGAGACAGGTTTTTTTTTTTTTAACAATGACAGATGAACAAAGGAAATGGCAGAATTCAGTTTTCCTTATACTCCACAAACTACTTTTCCTTTCCAGGACGTTATCACTATGTAGAGGGAACTTCTTTTGAAAATATGTTACTGATATTCACAAAATTACAGCTGTTCCTCCTTTACAGGGGAAGAGTTATAACAGAAAAGAACTAAGAAACCTATATTTGAGATAATTTTTCAATTGTATTTTACTTTTAAAGTATCCTTAATTCCAAACAAGGAATCCTCTACCCCTTGTAGTTTACATCTGAGTCCTTATAGACACAGAAAGCAATAAATGCACACATTCACATAAGTGTTTTATGTGTGCTTTATGGAGTAGTTAAAACAGACATAAATTTAGTCCTCAAGGAGCTTGTGATTTATGATCAATATGATCTAAACAATAAAGAGACTTTTCCATAAAAAGTAAATGCTAGCAACAGATTTTTTTTTTTTTTAATATATTAAGGAGGTCTCTCGTGATAGGGTGTTTTGACCTATGAGTGAAACAAAAATGAAGTGATACACACTGTCCTTTAGTCAGATGGAGTTGATTTCATGGACTGTGTCTAAATGGTAGAGTGTTTTAAAATAAAAATAAATAAATAGTAAAAGCAAAGAATTTCCAGGTCTAGTGAAGTGAGTAAAAAAAAGAAAGGAAGTAGGAGTGACTGAATACCAGTGTGATGAACAGGCATACAAGAGGACCAAGGAGATAAAACGTGTTGCTTGGTACAGAGTCCCCGTTAGGGGTTTGAGGGTGAAGACAAAAAACAAAACAAAACACACACACACACACACACACACACACACACACACACACCAGTTCTTAATATATTAAGCACTGGAAATTAACGGTGTTTTAAAAGATGGAGACATTTGCAGGGTTTTACAATCAAAGTGGTAAATAAAAAAGGAAATTTTAATTACAGCATTCAAAACAAGAGAAGTTTAGATCTTTAGGTATACTACATGGATGTAAACAGACACCCTGTTCTAGAGCTGCAAAGGACTTTGGCCCCATCTAGCCCAAAGAATTCAGATCACAGATTAAGCTACTAGGCCTCAGATGAGTAAATGGCTAGTGTGGCCACAAAGCTAACCAAAACCAGGCAGGACTACAACCCAAATTTCCTGTTTTAAAGACCTGGGCTTTCTTCTCTTCTAAAGACTATAAAACACCTTAGAAACACGGAACTCTTTCTATTAAATAAGCTTACACAGGAATCCAAGATGAAAAACAGATGACACTTTGCTTAAAGACATGAGGTGAGTGTGTCGGGATGCAGGTGTGGAGGGGAAGCAGTGCCCCCCAGCTCCACTGTCTTTTTCAGGGTCCTTCAGAGGGCTCGTCAAGTCCCTAAGACAATTGAAAACTCCTGAAATATAAGACCTTTTCTCTGTCTTCTGCTCAAATAAAGAATAAGCCAGAATACCTTAAGTGACAGCTTCTAAAAAGTATAAAGTCTTTGAGAAAATAAAATGGTGTTCACAGTTAAGTAGTGCTGCATCATCTTGAGGGGAAAAAAGTAATATTCAAAATTTATATTTTATTTTTCATTCTTTGAACTTTCAATTAGTTTCTCATCCATTCCCTCAGCTGATTCTATAAACACATATTTACCACTTATGTGCCAGACCTTGAGCCAAGCATTTGTGGAAAAAGCCAAATAATAGGTAGTCTTCCCACCAAGGATCTTACAGTAAAACAAGATTATAATGCTGGGTGCTAAGGGGTGGACTCGAGGCCAGAAAAGGGTGTTGTGGGGGACATAGAGGAGAAGGATGCAAGTCAGGGAAGTCTTCCTGGAGAAGGTGATGCTTACACAAGGATTTGGAGGATAAGGAAGAATTAGCTGGTTGGGAAATGGGGGGCCATTTTACATAGTCAGGGCAGCAAGTGTCAAGACATGGAGGTGGGAAATATTGAAGCCCACATGGTTCAGTGTTGAATACAATTCTGAATACAATAGGTAAGCATTAGAAGTTCACTAAATTAATTAATGATAGCAGATTAAAGAATTAAGCTACAAAGTGTCTGGACTCAGTTTCCTCCCTATAAAAAGCTAAATAATAGCAGCACCTCTCTTACAACTGTGCGGGGAGATCATTGGCCAGGTTCCCCTTTTATATAACCTCCCTCAGGTAATGAGAAACACAAATTAAAATTACAAGTGATGCTATTTTTCATTTATAAGAGGCAGAAATCAAGTAGTTTATGTATACCAGGAGAGGAGTGCAAGGGTACTTGCGCATGGCTGGTGTGAATATGAACTGGACATCTCTAGGGAAGGTAATCTGGATATATAGTTCTGATTAGCAAAATCATACAAACCCTTTTCCTGAGCAATTCCCCTTAGGAATTCATCCCATACACAGACTCAGATATGTGGCAAATGACATAGGTCTCAGCCTGTTACATGGGTAGTATCTTGATATTCTTTAATATTGTTTTGGAGTGAAAGTAAAGGTACTAGAACACCATTTGATTGATTTTTGTCTCCTGGTATTCTGAATCTTACCACTCGCTCCTTATGTTGAAGTTTGTAAATTAGTCCTAGCATCTAACACAAGGAAATGGTGGGTTTCAACACAGGAATTCCTGTGAAAATGTCTAGCATAATGTCTTACTGCATGTGTCGGACTTGACAAGGGATATTATTGTTAGCTATTAGATAACAGCTAAAGCTATTAGGAACCATTTAGTGATTTTAAGCGGAAAGTGATTCAACAAGATCTGGGATTTAGAATAATCACTTGGGCAGTAGTAGAAGGATAAGGTGCAGAGAGGTGACACAGGTGGTAAGGAAATTAGTTGGAAGGCTATTAAAATTGTCTAGATAAGAAACTGTAAGAGCTGAGCTAAAGCATCAGGGACTGAGAAACAACAGATTGGAAGATGTTGAGGTAAAAATTCTTCAGTATGTGGACCTGAATAAATGGAAGAGAAAGTAAATATGAAAAACATTTACATATCCTACAAATATTTTGCAGGCAACTTTAACATTAAGGAAAAACATGGGGAACTTTGAATAAAATTGAATCAGGTCAATGGAGGAACATCTTTGCCAGCACTTCTTTGACTAGGAAGGATTTTTAGTTAGATGTCTACTCAGACTCTTTCCAGCTACCATGAAACACACCCACATGTACACACACGCACGCTCACGCGCACACACACACACACACACACACCCAATCGATAATGGAATGCATTCTCTCTTTTGAGCTAGGAAGATCCTAGTGTCATAGCACCTCAGGTTAGTATCCTTGCCAAGAAATGTCATCTCCTCTCTACTCATATCAGCAGTGCCAGGGAGCCCTCTGCCTCCAAGAGGCAATTCACTATGACATTCAGCCACCAGCCCTACAGGAAGGCACGTCCTGCCAATATCACCATGGACTCTTAAACAGTATTTTTTATATTGAGTCTTCTCTGTTCCTAGTATATTTCAGATGTCAGGCATCAGCTAGATCCACTTGCTGTGAGAACAATTCCATGACATTTGAAAAAATATAAAACATGTTAACTCTTAACATGGTAATTTATCCCACCCATCCCCCAAACCATCCCAGAGAGTCAGGAAATTATATTTATGATTTTATAAGGGAAAAAGAGACTGATTCATATTTATTTCTATTCCCAATCATGATTTTAACACTATTCTCAGAAAATGTTGCCTTGATTGCTTTCTACCTCTAAATTTCCATATGCTTCCTCAAGCAATTTTTCCGGTCTTTAACTGGCTCTGGATAGAGTATGTGTGACAAGAAGGCAATGCTGGTCTCCCACCCAAGCTACCCGGGGGACACTTAAATAAGCTTTTAATGCATAAACATTTGCATTCAAAATGGAAAACCTCCCTGAGCTAAGTCATGTCAGGAAAAGTATGGCTCACAGAAGAGTACAGAAGCTACAACCAGACCAGGCCTCAAGAGGGCAATGCACTCTAGGGTGTTTAATAAATACTTGCTGGTTGACTGACTGTTGGCCCGTTTCCAGTGCTGAGGGGCTGCCGTCATCTCTGAGCACACAAGCAAAAGCAGAAAACAAACCATCTAGAACCCTCAGCAGGACTGGCCTCCCAGGCATATGGAACAACCATTTGGCTCTGCAATCTGATCAGAGGAGAGCAGCTCACAAGACAGCTGCCCAGAAAACATTCTCACCAGCCTCTCCCCAAGATGCTTCAACATGAGAAGTTTCTATTTCTTAGGGTAAGGATCTGGGCTCTAGGAGTCTTCTGTCATAATGCAGAATTCCTGCAGGAATCACAGTGTAGGCTGGAAATACCCTCTTCATACTTTAAAATGGGGGTGTATCAGGTTGTTTTCTAATATGACCATCACTTAGCTAGAGTAGAATGCAGAAGAAGCTATCACATTGGAAAAGGGTCAAGGTGAAGTCTGCATCACGGGCTGTTGCCCAGAAAGTACAATCAGTTTGAGACCCCAGAAGAAAGCAGGAAATATTCTGTCCCAAGAGTTGTCACCTGCTTCATCCCTTTGCTTTCTCACTATAGTTCTGCCAAATGCACCTATTAGCAAACATGCAATGTGCACCAATGAGCAAAAACACATGTAGCATACCAGTGTTTCTATTTCACTTGGAAAAGCTGTAACATTCATCTCTCCTGTTATTTTTCCTAGTTTAGTAGACTAGGATTTTTTTTTCTTTGGGTTAAGATTCTGTGGTCAGAGAAATCAAGTACATTGTTTTGTTTTGTTTTTAAAAATTGTCTTGTCATATAATTTAGGAATAGTGTTGATAAAGAAATGGCCACAGCAAATCAACATCTATACAACTCTCCTCCGACTCTACCCTAGATACTTACATACAGGAGTGTTTGTTTGTTTGTTTGCTTTTTCAGGAAAAAAAAAAACCCAAAAAACAAAAAACACTTAAGGCTACTTTTAAGGGAAAGAAAATCACAAAGAATACATGCAGTCAGAAGGAACTAGCAGATGCGCGGTCACATGCTAATTTTGTCCTGGTAAAGGTGGGGTCTGCTCAACACAGGCCAGCCTTAGAGTGAGCATAGTGGTTCTAGATATTTTCTCCCTCACCAGGTAGAGCTGTCAGGAATTGCCCCCTCACACTACTGAAAATTGCGCCTTGAGTGGTTTTCATTTGTCTTGGCTACTGGAATAGCCAACCAAGCCATTGTGTCTGAATGCTGCAATATGATAGACCGTTTATGGATATCTATATTGTCTTACTCTCCAGATCTAATCAGCCAAAGTGAGCTTCTAAATATAATAAAGTAGGCCCTGCTATTCCCTGGTTTAAACTCCTTTAAAGTTTCCCTATAGTTCTTAGAATAAGATCCCATCTCTATGGTGGCATACAGTGGTCGGCCTGAGTCAACCCTTCTGGATTCTCTAGCATCTCAGGCTGCTTTCCCTTTGTCCACAGCACTCCACACACTTTTGCCTCCTTTCTTTCCTCAAATATGTCAAGCCCATTCTTCCCCAGAGCCTACTTGTTTCTTTAGGCTTCAGCCTGTCTTCCTTCTTTGCTCACGGCCAAGTTCCCATCCACAATCAGGGCTCATCTCCACAGAATTTATGATGAATGTAGATTTTCATGGACTTGTTTTTTTGTTTGATTGTTTACTGTGTACCTCTTGTTTAATTTGACCTATAACTCCTTGAGGGCAGTGATTATTGTCTAATTAACATATTTCTGCCGAGCCAGAGTCTAATACAAGCCTGGCACATCTTTGTTACTTCTTAATTATTTGCCAAATGAATCAACTCTGCTTTTCTAATCAGCTATTCTTCATGACATTTAGTTGGGATAGGAAGAGTTAAGAAAAACTAACCATAGTGTACTGCTCTCCACGGAATGAGCAATGAGCAGAAATGCTTAGGATTATTCTTCCCAAATTTTGCATGTTCTAGTCAATTTAAGACAGATTCTTATTAGCTTAGATCCCACACCCAAGCACAGTAATTTATATTCTGCTCCTTTGTTCTCAGTTTTGATCTGTGACAGTTTTAGATAAAGGAAAAAGAAATTAAGAGAATAGAAGAGGCTTGGCAAGAGAATAAAAAATAATCTTTCCTTGCCAGTCAGCAGTTCACCGATACCTTTAAAATGTATGGTTTTCTAAAGTTCTTCATTTAAAAAGTATCAACAGTACAAGTTAATGTCAAATTTTCTAACTTAGTGTGATATAAGTTTTAAGTATATATTTATGCCAATATTTTGCGATTCGATGTTCAAACAATGTCTTGTTTGTACAAAAGTACATTTTCATAGATCAGATTTGTATAGAGAATAACCATAACCAAAGTAAGACTTGGGATTTTACTGAAGCATGTTTGACCGTGGCTCTTCATCCTCTGCTTGGCAGTTGCATGATATTGCATAAGTAGTCTTTGAATATCTGTTTTGAGTTTCAGGTTCCTGGGCTGTAAAAGGTGAGAGAGTCCATCTGCCTCAGAGAGCTATTGTGAAGCTTAGGTATATGATAATATAAAAACACCCAGACCAATACCTGGTGTATAGTGGGTGTTTAATAAAGGCTAATTCAATCTAAATCTAAATCTCTTTCCACTTTCCAGGAGATTTTAATTGGTCCCTCTGCTAAAAATCATCTTGGTCTCTCAGTAAATCTGGTCATGTGTTTGCATTCCTTTGAGCCTCTATATTCTTAATTGGATAGTTCAGTTCAAGGTCTATTATAAAATCCTAGTTTCTACTATCAAATTATGGATTAATTAACAATTACAAAAAAAAAACTATTAATGTCTGGCAATGGGTTGGATCATACAACTGTATCGTTGCTTGCTCTGCTTTCTCTGACATTAGATGTTCCCAACCAAGGGGTCTGCAAGTGCTCAGGATCCTCTGAAGCATTTTCTTTCTTTATTAAGTCTATCTACTGTGGGGGTTCGCCAATGAGCTTTTCTCATAATTCATTTCATCTACCAGGTGAGTAGGAGGAAGAGGACCTTTGTATGTTACTATTGGGTGTTCTGAACAAAAGGAGAGCTTTGACCACTTGCTCTGTCACTTTAGCACTTACATTCTCAACAGGGGCATAATCAGTCCCAAGGGGGTAAAAACAGTCTTAGCTATTATAATGATTTGCATCTTGTAATGGCCGTACACAAACACACACACACACACACACACACACACACACACACAGAGTATATCAATGTAGAGGAAAATCCTCTCCCCCCTGCCTTGGGATTCTCCTTTTCTAGAAGCACATGCATTTAGAGCAGAGCTACTTATGTAGAATGGGAAGATGTCAAAGATCTGTGGGTTGGCTGCACTCTCCCTTTGAGTCAAGGCAAAAGCAGAGTTTGAATCAGGCTGCCCTGTTTGATTCCTCAGTCTTCCAACCCCTCCCTTTGTGACCTTGGGCATGCTCTTAAAAGCCTCTGTAAAATGATACCAGCTATCAATGTACCAACTCTGCAGGGCTAAGGGAAGGATTAGTGGGAACGGTGTCCTAGCATAGATTAGGCATGCGACAAATGGTTGCCATTGTTATTTTCATGACTGTTGTGGCCAGGGGTGATGAGATGGCAAGGAACCAGCAGCTCTGAGTTCTGTAGGGTGAGCAGCCTTGGGCAAAGCTAGATGGGAAAGGTTCTAAGAACCCTGGATTGCCTTGCTTCCTTGATATTTTCCCTTGTGATTTTTAGTTTTAGCATAATTTGACAGCTTTAGGCAATGGAATTACTTTGTTACTCACAAATAATTATGTTTTTACCATTCTTTCTTCTGGGCCTATAACCTTGCCACTGTGCTAGGTTCATAATTATGGTGTTGCTGTACAGTGCATGAGGAAGTTATTTGAAGCACTCATTCCTACCTAAGCCTGTAGGAAAACAGTATTTCAGCCAGAGAAAGGCCGTCACGGTAAATGAGGGGGCCACTGCTAGCACTTCCTGAGTCGAGTCAACACATGAGGATTGGAGCCTTGCAGATCTCCCAGACTTCTTCCACAGAATGATTTATAGAGGACATGTCTGGCATAGCAAAGAGATATATTTCACACTTAAAAGGTTAATTCTTGATTTGATTTGTTTTAAAAGTCGTGGAGATTCAGTGCAGGACAAGAAAGACAAAGAGAGGAATTACAGGGCTCATGATCTTCAAAATGAATAATGGGAAGAGATACAGAAATTCATGGAAAGAATTATTTGGTGTTTCTGTACATTTATCTGTTGAATTTTCTCATAATACTCCTCCATTACTGCTTCCCTTCTGCAGTAATGCAGGTACTGCACTCCTACTCAGGTACTGGGTATCTTTTCTTTCTATTATCACTTCTCATTTCTCTCGAAACATATCCCTTTTCACAAATATCCCTGTTTAAGTGTGAGAGAAAAGGAAGACAGGGGTAGGAAAGTCAGAAAAAGTCAATTTTTTACATGTAACATAGGCAGATATTCCACAACAATAGCTGAGTAGAGTTCAAATGCTTTAAATCTCATTTAAGATCAATGAGCACAAGTTTCCTGCAGAAAAAGGTACGCACAAATACCTTTGGTGAATTTCAGGATGCCTTGTTCAAGCTACTGAAATTGATAACAGACTTAAAATAAAGAGAACAGGCTGTTATAATCACCACTAATATTTTATTTATGTGTTTACTTCCTTGTGTTGGGAGTAATGGCACCACTGGATACTCTGATTGTAGAAATCGCATGTTATTGTTCCCCTAAAAGGCCAGAGATTGGGCTATAGATTTTCACAGAAATACGGCAGTAACCACATCTCTGCAGAATCTTCCAATCCCCTCACTGTCAAATGTACTTCTCAACAAGTGCATTTTTGCCTTTGAATCCAAAGGAAGATAGTAGGACAGGCACTTATACTTTACTAAAGAAGGGAAGGAAGACAAATTTCTTATCTAATTGAAACTGCTGGGGAAATTAATTTTTGAAGCCTAACAGAATTTCCTGGCTTGGATTCGAGCCAAGATATTAGAACACATTTCTTTTCTCACCGCAAGTCTTAGAAAAAGAACCACTGGGAAGAAGAAGGCAGGGTAGATTTTGACATCATACCTGAAAGCTCACTGGCAAGTATACTGTAAAAAATTCACTTTCTACGATTAATGAAACCAAGATGCCAAAAACTATGTGTACAGATAGATAGAGAGATAGCAAGTACCATCCCCCAGCTCTCCTTAGTGCAGCAGGTTACAGCCAGCTTTTCTGTTTGGCACCAGGATGTCAGTGACAATGCCTACAGGAATAGCCTGAAGGCCACTTTTAGGTACATCTCCAGTGAGCAAAAGTAGTTTATTAGTAGAAGCTCCGGCAGAATCATCTGAGCTATTTCCTTAAGGGTTGCTTCAAGGTTGGCTCAATCTTCCAAACTACCAATTAATACTCTCCTTATAACCTGTGATAGAATGATGGGATACACTCTTATCAGATGGTAGTTTTTGAAGTCTTTATAGACTAAACAAATTTCTTGCATCTCCTTCCTCTTGATCTCCCTATCTGTCTCTCTCTCTCTCTCTGTCTCTGGCAGTAAGTTTAGACTTCTTAAAGAAACAATGTCTAAAGAAAAAAAGCCTTTTTATTTAGGAGCTTCATGATGACAAGCTGCCTGATGCTCTGTGGGTTATTAATGACACACAAGTCAGCCTCACGTACCTGTACTCTTTTTTTTTTTTTTTAACCAAGCCCAGTCTAAATCCTGTTTATTACATTTGATAGTCTGAGACCCCAGGCAATAATCCCACCTTACGCAGTTTTAAGATTTTTTTCCATAAAATAGTCATTATGAGACTACCTCCCTCCTACCATTGAGAGGATTAAATGAGATAGAATATATATAATATGCTTAACACAAGCTTATTATATTTCATCACATTATTACTTATATTATTAATATTGATTTATAAATCATGTTTATTATTAGCATAAACGTAGAGGCCCTCTTGCTCTTGTTCCCACACTGCTATCTTACACACAATTCTAAGAAACTGAGAGTTACCTACGCCCCATTTAAGATTATTACTGAAGTAAAGTCATTTAAAACCTATCATGAAGGCTGCTATAGAAACATCAAGGACAAACAGATACTTTGAACATAAACTTTAGTTGAATGTAGGATTCTAAGCTGTTTCTCTCCTACTGTAGTTTTTCTACAAGTCTGCTCTTTACCAGAGTGGGAAATGCTATCTTCTGTATCCCAACTTAAAGTTCTCAGAATAATCATCTACTTATCTCCATTGAATGTGCATGGTTCACCAAGTCATGGTCAAAGTACTGCCACTTTTTCCCCATACCATTCCCCTCTAGTTTCTCCCTTCTCCAGCCCCACTGTGATAGCCTCAGTCAAGCTCATAAGATTTCTTTACAGGTTATAAAGTGGGGCACCTGGGTGGCTTAGTCGGTTAAGCATTTGCCTTCGGCTTGGGTCATGGTCACAGGGTCCTGGGATGGAACTCTGCGTCCAGGTTCCTGCTTGGTGGGGAGCCTGCTTCTCCCTCTCCCTCTGCCCTTCAATAAATCTGTATCTCAAATAAATACAATCTTAAAAAGAAAAAAAGGTTATAAATTGCTTTTTTTACATTTTGTCATTTGGTTGAGTCTACTCCTTCAGCACAGTGATGCAGATGAATTATATCCATCCCAACCAGGTTCTGGAAACGGGGTGTCTCAACCTCGGCTTAACCAGAAGTTGAAGAAAGGAACATTTACCAGCTGCTACTCAGATCCATCAGATGCTAGAGCTTTTGAAATTGTCTCAACCTAAAAACTTCTCCAGATTACCTCTCATCACAACTGAAACCCAAACTCCTTCACAAGACATCCGACGACTTTTAAGGTTATCTCTCCATAGCTCACAAACTACACTTTTTGCCACTCTCTCCGGTGTATATATTGCTTTAGTCAGGCAAAGTATTTGCCTGAGACACAGCATGCCCCCCTACACAACCATGAATTTGTATATCCTGCTGTCTAGAAGGACTCATTTTCTTAATCTACCTCATAAGTTCATTCTTTGAGATTTCTACAAGTGTTTCTACCTCTGAGGAAATCCTTCAGTTCTTCTCAGACATAGTCAGGGTCCCCTCCTCTTTGCCTTTAAAACATGTGAATTTCCATCAAACACTACACAGAGTTCATCGTTTTATTTCTTATAGGTCTCCCATGAAAGGCTGAGAGTTACTAGAAGGGTTCAAAGTTTAATCATTTTTCTTTATATTCACTATATGGTATTCAGTGTTTATGGAGTAAGAAAATGAAAGATGGAATGGAACACGGAATAAACCTCTCTTTTTGAAATTCGCTGATGATTCCACTCACTTGGTGTTGCCTTTGCCACCAGTCATTCTGACTTGAGATATGTTTACAACCTGCCCAAACACACACACACCGAGCTAATGTATTCCTACAACAACTGGTCTGCCTGCCTTACTGCATAGCAGGACAGAAAGGCAATAGCACGTGGTGAACGGCCAAAACACAGGACTAAGGAGGACCCCTCACATGTATTAACTTCAACCTTCTACTTCCCAGCAGGACAAATGGGAAGAAAGTTTCAGCATCTGCCAGCCTTGTAAGTAGCACTCACATCCACTTAAAGTCTTTTTTTTTTTTCCTGCCTTGAGGAGATGTAATGAAGAACAAATCCAATGTCTCCACCAGCTGACGGTGTTTACCTTATTTTGAAGAAAGCAGATAAAGTATTTGTTGCAGTAAATGGAAAAAAAAATACAGCATGAATTAAACTTGAAAAAATTGACTGAAGTGATCTAAACTGAATGCAACTATTTTATTTCCTAGCATGTGAATGTCTCATGCTTGATGGGGGGGTGGGGGAAAGAGCAGATATGAAAACACTTTGCTCAGCTATTAAACACTTGCGGTATTTTCCCTCCCTCCTCTCATTATGGCAGTAAATTACAGCAAGGTGGGAGCCCATTCTCAGACTCACTGTATTGGCTTCCTGCTACCACCCTAGTCAAAGCCACCCCAAATAGTCACCAACCGAATGGTTATACAACCACAGATTTAGATTAAAAAGCATTTTTCATCTCAAGAGTAATTCACAGCAAGAAATGCTCCTCCTCTTACTCTGTGACCTTTCAGAATGCCATTGTTACACAGAGAATAACAGGATGCTACCTGCCCTTGCATTCATCCTACTTTGGATGTCAGGGCAAAATTTGGAGGAAGGTGAGGCTGGGGGTGGAGTGGCAATGTTCTTTCCAATTTTCAGTCTCATTCTCAGTAACCAACCAGTGCATGTAGGCATTGCAATATTGTGCTTAGTGGATGCAGGAGGAATTGAGTCGATGTGGAGAGCACAAAGGAGAGATGCTGAAAAGGAAGGGGAGGGGTCTTAAAAAGTGTGTTTCAACGGTTCTCATCCAAGAACAAAAACATAAATGACTATAGATGATGCAAGGTGCAAGGGCACAGAGTCAGAAGAACAGGGTGAGTTCCAGCTTTCCAGCTTTCTAAATATATGTCCTTGAGAAAGTCATTTAACTTCTCTGATGCTTGATATTTTCCCATATATAAACTGAAGAAAATGACGCCACCTCTCCTGTCTTCCTTATAAGGTTATTATGAGGATTAAATGGAATTATACATAATAATAGCACATTCAAACTATTAAGAGCTGTGCAAATGTCCAGAATTTTCAACATCCCTCAATACAATGACTCACCACCTACTACTATGTGGACTGTAGATTTGGAGGGACCTCAGAAACCATCGAGCAACACACACTAATGGGTGGTATCTCCTCCAACATGGATGGTAATAGATCTCAGCCTCTCTAGACCCTGCCAGTGACAAGTGATCCATCACCTTACAAAATAGCACTTCCATTATTAGACACCTTGTAAGTATTGGAAATAGGCTCAGTGTAATTCAATTTATTAAGAAATATTAAGAAGGGACTCTATGAAGCAGTTTACAAACAGGATCTAGTGCAGTCCTCTCAAAAAGCCTAATTGAATGTATTTTTACATATTTTACATATAAGGAAACTGAGGCCTGGAGATCAAAATCATTTACCTGAGATCACACATCAGTAAGTTCTAAAAGAGGATCTGGGTAATCTTTTTTAGACTGTGACAAACTCAAAGGAAGAAATAATGAGTTATCGCTGGGGGATCTCAGAGGAATATATAATTGTTCTTTTCTTCTCCCTGTCTCCATCTCTTCAGTGCAAACTTGGGAAAATACGCCTGTATTTCTCTTTCTCCCCTTAAAAACTGAGAAAAATAATACTTTCTAGGAGCCACAGAGGGATGCCTAAACAAATTAATGAGTTAATATTTGTAAAGAGCATTGTGACTCTTTAATAAAAGCATGTTCTAACAGAACCAAGTATCCCATTACCTGAGTGGGTGGGCAGATAGCTCAATGTAACACTGTAGCCTGGTCTCAAGTTTTGTTTTTATAGTAGCATTGAATTAGGTTAACAGAACAGAGTACCTGCAGGAACAAAATCAAAGCAATTAGTTAACGCAGATTCAAGGAAAACTAAAATAATAGAACCACAGGATACTCTCTGTGATTTGTGTTGATGCATACACTATAGAGCCTTTTCAGACCCATCAATACCTTGAGTTGTATACTAACTTGGGAGTTGGTAAAGAAACACAGGTAAACACATGTGCTGCTTGACCTTTCATTACAGACTAGTCCAAATGCTTCTATCCTGCTCTGGCTCCCCAGGTTCCTACTGGCCTTTGAAGATGTCATGAGGTCAGCCCATTATAGTCATACAGCCATTAGACCAAAAAAAAAAAAAAAGTATAAATAACTAGGGCACAATCTATATTCAAGAACTTGGCCTACATTTCACGTCAAACTGAGACTTGACTGTTTTCCAGCTTTCAACATCGAGGTAGAAAGAAGTCATTGTATCATTTTCTTTCTGCCTGCTGTAACCTTAAAAATCAGAACTCTTGTCTGACTATTTCAACAATGACCAAAAATAAGTTAAGGGGGCTTCTCTCATATGTAGTTCACCATGATTCCTGACATTTTTCTGTTCAATTATTCCTAAAATTGAGTATAAGAAATTCATTATAAGGACACAACTTCCTTGCTTCAGAAAAACTTAAAATTTAAGAGTTGCCTATGTGGATAAGACACCACCAAAGCAATTCAGGTCTGATTCTCCTCTTTTGGTTTCTCTTCAAATTCCCAGAAATATTCCAGGCATGACAACTATCATAATCATCATCATCACCATCATGTTCAAGTAAGGTTTGTATAAAGAATAGTTATAATAATAAGGTATGAGACAAAATGAAAATGGAGCTATTTAAGTAAGAATATGTAAAATGGGAAAAATACCTTGTTTTCCAGTGTCTCTAATTTTATTTTTCTTTCTCAATATTATTTAGAATCCTGGATATTAAAAATTAGATGAAATATAAAATAGAACAAAAATCAGAAATAATTTTTTTTAAAGGCATCAGAAAAGTAACATGTTCTCTCAAATTAGAATCAAGAAGTTTGTTAAGCATCTGTTTATGTCCAGCAAATAGTAGAAACTATAAACATTTAGGTTTACAGAAACACACATGGGGCTACAAAAAAATTGTTTTTTAAAAAAAAGGGAATCAGAAAAAGAGCATTACACAATTTGTAATGCTTTATTTATAAAAATATAAAAAACTACAATGTTTAACATTTATTAATTCTGTGTGGTGGTGGAAATTTTTTATATAAACTTGGCAATATCTTATACATAACTAGAGATATAAAAGTAAGGGTCATTTGGAAATTAGGGTGAGATACTTATTTTGGATATACCCTTTTATTTCCTATTATCCTAATTTCTCTACCAGTATGGTACTCATCAGTATGTAATTCCTAGGACTTTCAAGCCAATGGAATGATCATTTATAATTCAAAGTCACATAGTCTCCATATCCTTAAATTTACTCAAGGCCTACACACAACAGTCATATAAGACTAATTATTTACTTACATTGAGCTTTCCTAAAAACTGAATACTTCTCAATTTAGCATGTTTGATGTATTTTTTTCCTAATTGTCAATTTTGAAGAGGGAATATGTTTCTCAGTAAGTCCTACAACAAAGGACCATTAGGTTTATCAGTCTTCTTTTCTTCTATACTTTTTTCTTTTGATACATTATCTTCAAAGTTTCCACATAAGAGAATATAAAAAGTACAGATCAACAGAATTTGGGATGAGTAAAAGTAAAATGATTAATCTTATCTTTCTGTGCTTAAAATTAAGAGAACTGAATTCTATTCTTGACTCATCCACTACTTTGCTGAATAACTGTGGACACATATCTTCATTTACTTAGGTTATAGTTTTATCATCTGTTATAATGAAGATGTTGGACTGAAGCTTGTTAGAATTTGTTTCAACCCTGATATTATGTGATTTCCATAATATCCAAAATGTGACCTAGTTGAACAATCAAAGAGCAACCCTAGTTTTTAAGGCAAGTGTTAGCCTCTTCTGAAAACCCTACTTCCCAGGGATTCATTTGGCTTTATAAACCAAATAAAGCAAATTGACTAGCTCAACTTAACTGTATTACCAACTTTTTGAGGTGAGAAGTCATTTCCTATTTTCTACCTTCCCCAACAGAGCCTAACCCATACATTTCATATAGTAGAGCGTAATTTTAAAAAAGATAAGTCCATAAAGCATTGTCATCTGCAATATTCATTTAATCCTCTTGCAACCCTAAAAAGTAGACAATACATATTTTACATTTGAGGAGACTTTGGTTCCCAAGTCATGATCTGCTTAGAGTTACACAGCTGATAAGTGGAATTGCTGAGATTTGAGTTTTTATTTTTGTTGGGTGGATGGATAAAACAAGACACTTTGTTAGGGCTAAAATTTTCCTATTACTATTCAAAAGCAATTTTCTGTTGTATGAAGGAAGGAAGACAGAAGGATGAAAGAATCTCTAACATCTATCACTTGAAAAGATTCTAGTCTTGAAACTAATAGCTTGAAGCCCAAGCTAAAGAAGCCAAAGGAAGTAATGGAGACCATCAAATTCATAAACATAATGGCTTAACAGATTTCAGCAAAAAACCTGGCATCTAAAATTAAATAATTTATACAGTGATCTTTAAAAGAAATTAGCCCTTTACTTGGCCTCTAAGATTTATTGTGAATTTCTAAGACGAATAATCTGATAAAGGATTAGTATCAAAATATTTAAAGAACTGATACAACTCAATATCCAAAAAACAAATAATCCAATTTAAATAAATGGGCAGAGGGGCGTCTGGGTGGCACAGCGGTTAAGCGTCTGCCTTTGGCTCAGGGCGTGATCCCGGCGTTATGGGATCGAGCCCCACATCAGGCTCCTCTGATGTGAGCCTACTTCTTCCTCTCCCACTCCTCCTACTTGTGTTCCCTCTCTCACTGGCTGTCTCTATCTCTGTCGAATAAATAAATAAAATCTTTAAAAAAAAAAAATAACCTAGCTCAAAATTTATTAAAAAAAAAAAGGGCAGAAGACATGAATAGACATTTCTCCAATAGCTCAAAATTTATTAAAAAAAAAAAAGGGCAGAAGACATGAATAGACATTTCTCCAAAGAAAACATACAGATGGCTAACAGATACATGAAAAGATGCTCAGCCACTCAGCATCAGGGAAATGCAAATCAAAACCACAATGAGATGTCACCTCGCACCTGTCAGAATGGATAAAATCAACAACACAAGAAACAACAAGTGTTGGTGAGAATGTGGAGAAAAAGGAACTCTCTGGTACTGTTGGTGAGACTACAAACTGGTGCAGTCACTCTGGAAAAAAGTATGGAGGTTTCTCAAAAAGTTAAAAATAGGGGCGCCTGGGTGGCACAGCGGTTAAGCGTCTGCCTTCGGCTCAGGGCGTGATCCTAGCGTTCTGGGATCGAGCCCCACATCAGGCTCCTCTGCTATGAGCCTGCTTCTTCCTCTCCCACTCCCCCTGCTTGTGTTCCCTCTCTCGCTGGCTGTCTCTCTCTCTGTCAAATAAATAAATAAAATCTTTAAAAAAAAAAGTTAAAAATAGAACTACCCTTTGATCTATACTTATTGCAGCATTATTTATAAAAGCCAATTTATGGAAGGAGCCCAAGTGTCTACTGATAAAAGAATGGATAAAGAAGTGATAGAATATTATTCAGCCACAAAATTGAATGAAATCTTGCCATTTGCAACAACATGGATAGAGTTATAGCGTGTAATGATAAGAGAAATAAGTCAGTCAGAGAAAGGCAAATACCATATGATCTCTCTCATATGTGGAAATTAAGAAACTTAACAAATGAGCAAAGAAAAAAAGAGAGAAAAACAAACTAAGAAACACTCCTAACTACAGAGAACAGACTAAGGGTTACCAAAGGGGAGGTGAGTGAGGGGGATGGGGGAAATAGGGGATGTGGATTGAAGAGTGCACTTATCATGATGAAAGCAAAACTAAAACAAAGTGATACAAAAATTATATCGAATAATAAATATATTAGTCCTAACACTAGTTCATAAGCTTTTCTAAATTTTAGTTTGTACTATAATGCAACTTGAAAAGAAAATGCATTAAGTCTACTGCTCATTTGAAACTTGAATTTATCTCATACTATTATCCACAAGTGATCAGAAGTGCAAGTTCATGCAAATCTTTCCCATCTTGACTTAATGCTTTCAGGATACTTCTACCTAGTGTTACTTTATAATCAGAAATCTCAAAGAGTTGGAGCGTTTATAAGAAAAAAAATTAAGGTAAATCAGACTGCAAATAGTTGTTATTTAAGAAGAACAATAATCCCTACCATTGGCTGTGCAGTATCTAAATTGATGCTTTGGTATTAGCACATTATGTCTTTCATCTAAAATAAATAATATGTATTGGATATGTTATGTTAAAAATCTGAAAAAAATGTCATTAGTTCATCTTTCAATAAAATAATACAAGCCACTGAATATTTTCCAGAACCTATATTAAATCTTATGGTGTTCATAAGAGCATAAGATATTGTACAATACTTCAAAGAGTGAGTTTTTAGAGGAAAATGCACTCTACCTGGACCAACAGAGGTTAACTCTGGCCATCCTTACCTTACCTTTCTGGATATCAATTCTGTAGTTCATTCCCTAATGATCAACCAACTTCTCAGCAATAACTAGAAACTTACCCCTCATTCCATGAATTTCCTTCCAGTTACTCTGCCTTCCAGCCATTTTCACTCTATCAGAACTGCTCTACTTTTTCAATGGAAGTTGGAGACATGCCATTTTGAACTTTTTTATATACATTTCACAGTGGTTCCTTCTGGTTAGCCACCATTATTCCCCTAAACTCCCACACTCACAGTCTGCTTTACTCAGTCTCAGACCTTTATGGCTCCCTATGTTTATTACGTACTCATTTTCTCATGTTCTTTTTCTACCCAGAAGGCCATTTCCCATCAGTGCATCCATGCTCTACCAACCCTTCAGGTATAACTGAAGCTTACTCTTCTCCATAAACAACAACAACAATGCCAAATCCGCTTTTTTTTTTAAATCCTTTTTTCCTCTTTAAACTTCTATTGGTTTCTCAGTATCACATTCTTTGGAACATTTTTTTTTCCCTTTAATTGCTTAAAGCACATTAGCAAATTGCTTCTCCAATCAGGTTGACTTCTGCAGTGAGAAATAACAGAGTAAGAGCATTACTGGGTATGCTTGAAAAGGTGCAAGGCTAATGTGGAGGTATCACAGGTGACGTTGTGCCTTATAACAGAAAGATCTAAGAAAAGTGAGTTGGACATGCTGGCACCTGTATGATGGCTGAATATCCATTTAAAATGTGAAATGGCTATGGGTTAAGCTTATACAGAGCCTCCAAATTCTATGATCAACATATAGAATCGTACAAGCGTAATCAAGAAAATGGAATTCATGGCAGATAGTTCACCAGAGGAAATTTAATCCAGGAAAGAAGTTACAATGATGTTGGAAGGGCTAAAAACGAAACAAAAGATGATAAAATAAATGAGAGATGAGCAATAGCAGACAGATATTGCCATCCCCAGAATACATGGGAGGAGGAGTTATTACCATGGCCTGAAAGTCAGACTACCCAATGAAAACGACAATCACAGCAGAGGCTGTCCTACGAGAGATGGGACTGTGGAAGAGATGCAGAGCCACCAAGGTGGACAGAAATAGCCTGGCTCATTTGTTCTCACTGCCAACCTTCCACCAGTGCCTTCCACTGGCTAAACATAGCAGAAGCCAAGCAGAAAAATGTTGCTGGTAGGGTCACGTAACTGTGTTACAGAGCAAAGCTGGGGGAAATGTAGGGAGTGATTTGAGACAAAAGGACCAACTGATTTATATATTATCTATCTATCTATCTACTGTAAATAAGCTCATACATACATACATAAATACACACTATGCACTTTGAAATAGTCATGGCGTAGTCTTAAAAGTACTGTAACATATCATGAATTGAAAAATTTTGGTGAATGTCACTATTAAGTTCAAATAACAAATTCTACAAATTTTTTTATGCATGTATGCAAAATTCTTTATAACCCAGAAAGGTTTTTATAGCTATTTTCCTTGAGGGAATCAATCCCAAGTTTGAAGTATCATAATGAAACTCTACACATTATTCAATTAGGAACTCGGAGGTAGGGGGGAAGGTTGAATTCTATGTTTATTATTTGCTACACTGCTTCTCCAATGGTCATCTCATCCATATTGACACCTAGAATTTTTCTATGATAACCCTTATCATCATAGGGTTATGATATAACCTATTCCCCTAAACCCCCACACTGAAATAATACTTATTTATTATAAGTATTATTATACTTATATACTTATAGCAAAATATTTTGCTATTTTACTTCTTCAAGCAAATGCTACTTCAAGAACATTCCTCTCTCACTTTCCGAAGTAGAGGGAAAGGCAGCTGAACTTCATTAAATGCAATCACTCTGTGTACTTTACCTCTGGCTCAGTATTTGATTTGGTGCACCCTGCACTATAAGTGAAAGTGATTGTGTCATTTCTGACATATTCACAGTTTTCTGGCACAATCCAAAGACTAATAAGAACGCTATTCAGAAAAATAACATCATTTCTGGTAAAATTGCTTATAAAATATATGAACCTTTAGTGAACTGTATTATTCAATATTTTCCTGCTATTTGTAGTGGAACAGGGAAACAACATTGAAAACATCCCCATAAGAGTTCTTGTGGCTTCTGGAAAAGCTTGCTCTAAAGGAACTCCCACCTCCATGTTCTCTCATTGAACCACTGCCTGCTGATCAGTCTCTCCTTTTCACTCAAGTGTTGCCTAGTGCACAGCTCATCCTAGAGTACTATCAAGGTTTGGGTCATTAAACTGCAATAGATGACAATGGAAATAGCACTTGAGACAAATGAAAACAGCAATACCTGTTATTACCAAATATACTTTCCAGTTATCATTGCAGAATGAAATACTAAAAAAGCTGAGTGACACAGGATTGTTTGTTAGGAACAGCAATGTAAGTATAAATGAGAGGCACCGGAAGAGAATTCAAGATAAGTCGGTCCTCCTTGGTAAAATTTCTGGTCGGAAGAACAAATATACAGCACATTATTTAAGAATAAAACACTGAGCTGTAGGCAAAGACATGCTGCATACGGTACCGCATCTAAAATTTCTCTGGCTCAGCTTTATTCTTTGAAAACTACTTCAGATACACTTCTACTCAAAATGAAATGTTTCTACATATACACAGGCTCAGTGATGGTTAAGACAGGAATACGGTATGTATCATAAATTTCATTTATTAACTAATTCCAAGGAATTATTGTAATATGTATTTAATTATATTTAATGTTTAAAAAGACCCTCTACTATATTTGAATAAAAACTGTGTTTTGGATATAGCATTCAAAGAGGAAAATAGCAAGTACTTATATAGCTATTAGAAGCCAGGCATATTTCAATCTATTTAGATATATTAATTTCTATTTTCAAAACAACTCTAAATTTTTCATCCCCATTTTATATACGAGGAAATTGAAGCACAGAGATATTACAGAACTTGTTCAGAGTTACACTGCGGGGTAGCGGTGAAGTGTTTCAATGATAGTCAGATGAATATCAGAATTTTTGCTCTTCGCACCATTGTTTTGGGGTGGGAATTCGCAAGGTTCCCTGTTCTGGTTTAGGTCACATGGTCAAATAGTTTGGGAACCCGGGAGGAAAGTGTAAGGTGTGGCTTGGTAGAATAAGAAGTTAAGACAATGAAAAAAGTCTTTGTAAGACAATGAAACGACATTATTAAGGTAAACTACATAAAAAGAATTGAACTAAAAACAGATATACGAAGATGAACGGCTTTATCCTCAACTGTACAATCTCTTTCTCAATGAATTTATAAACCAGCGAAGGAACTTATATTCTAGTGGGGATAATTAACTAACTGTCAACTGTGTATTGATTCCTATGAAGGGTAAAGTATTAAATCAAAAGGAGGAGAATGCCATGGAATCAAGTTTCTTATAATCTTAGGGCCATATGCATCAAAAATACCTAATTAATCCTGGGAATTTAAGAATTATGTCATCTAATTTCTATTTCTTTTTTAATGGACAATTACATCTTCTAACAATCTCTTTTTAGAACTCATCTGGTTTCCCAAAAATGCCCTTTCCTCTTCTGGGTCTTGCTCATGGGGTTTTCTATCTAGTATGCTTCTAAACTACCTTAAATTTCTATCCATCTTTCAATCCTGGCTCACAATCCTGGTATCATCTCATAAATTTTCTCCTATTTTCCAATCCAAAATACTATTTTTATTTTTGTACTTACACCACTCTGCTTATTCTTCATATATATATATATATATATATATATATATATTAAACATACATGTATATATAATGCAATGTATTTTACATTATAGTAGTTATGTAGTTAGTATGTAATATATGCATATATATTACATTATATTATTTTTATGTATAGACCTTGCTTTTCTCTACCATTCCATTAAGAGCTACTTGGGAACAACATCTTAACTTTTTATATCTATCTATTCTTGAGTATTTAGCATAGCTCCCAATAATAAAGAGATGCTTTTTAAATAACTGTTGAATTGGACATCCCTGATAAAAATACAGTCTACAGTTAAGTTTATTTTTAATTCAATTTCACCAGTACTGTGTAAAGAGGAATAGTAATTATATTTGTTATTTAACAACTTGAAGTAATGTTAGTCATTGACAATTTCAGCTATTCATCCTCATATGTGTGTATATATGTTACATATACAGAGATATATATTTCACTCTTATTTCTTATGTTTAGGGGTTACCTAACTTCCATGGTTTTAGATTTGCCACTCAAGACTGTGTTATTATAGAGTTTTGCATTTGTTTATAGAATTAGATGCAAAAATATGCTAATGTATCATTAAGACTGAGATTATAGTTACACAGGAGTCAGAAAACTCTCTGTTAAAGTTCCCAAAGCAACCGTAATTCTTCTTTCTGAAAATATCAATGAAATATATATTTTAAAATTTGTTCTCCTGTGGTGTTAAAAGCCTAAACACAAAGGAAACTTGAGGTAGTATTTGAGAAACAGGGAATAAAGTGAAAACTTAAACATGGAAATATTTTCTATCTAAATGGTTAAAAACTTTTTAAAAGAGAAAACAAATTATACAGTTGATGAAAGCCCATCTGGATGTAAAATACCTTAAAATTTCAATAATGCAAGGTGTTAATAACTGAGGAAAGAATTTGTAAGATGTATAATTTGGGTCTTGCCTGAGACCCTCTAGCTATATAGTTGCTATAGCAATGCTACTAAAGAAAATTAATGTTTGTAATTAGACCAAAGCTTTAATACCATAAATCCCACTACAGCTATTTATTTCCAAACTGTTAAGGATCTGTGGCTATTATCAGGACTCAGTGATTTACATTTGTATTTCCTGTTTTAGGCCGACCATTCTGGCAATCTAGAAATCGTTCAGTTAACTCCATTTAAAATTCTGATTTGATTGGATCCAGTCTCAATAAACACACACACACACACACACACACACACACACACACACACACACTCATGCACACACACCGGTAACAAAATGTGTCTGGGCGGTTCTGTACTTAGAAAAACTGCAGTGAATGTTTCAGTTTGTTTTGCGTATGACCCATCAGAACAGAATCACAGAACATTAAATATCTTCATTGCTAAAAACAAACAAACAAACAAAAACCCTACCGATTATAAATCTCCATCCCTTAGTCTTTATGATTTTTTGTGATCTTTCAATAATAATCACAATTTTATTCCTTGGTTGTCATTCAAGTAAACATATGTTCTTCCTTTATCTGTCTATCTCTCTCTCTCTCTATCAGTCATTGAATATTATGTCTATGAGAACAGTAGAATAAACAGGAGGCTATCAGAAAGGATGACATAACTAAAGAATTGCAAAGAAAAGGCAAAAGAGTTTCTCAAATATGTCACAAGAATTTATGCCAGACCATAACCACACAAAGAATTCCTGATTAATCAACATACATCTAAGACATGATCTTCATAAATGAAAATCACGATGATAATATAGCTGTGTAACTTTGGTATAGAGAAATAAACTGTTTTACTCACTGTAAAATCTGAAAACGACCATTCTGTATGGCTAAATGTTGGAAGGAGCATCATTTGGTTTTTGAGACCTCATCAAGATCCGTCAGACAATACCCAGTGAGAAACTCACAAGAAACTGGGTAGTAAACATAAACATTGTCGTCCTTGTGTAACAGTCTATAAATGACCATTTGGCTCATATAAGGATTATGCCATCAGACCTCTACGCTCTTAAGTAAATGAAACTCTGAACTCTGTGCAATTAGGTCTTGAGAGGAGAAAAAAATAGACAAAGAAGCAGTTACCCAAAGATCGATAGTAGAGAAGCCATGATAGAGTAGTTACCTGACCCATATATATGACTTTTTCTGGGACAATACTGTTTTTAAAAGCAGGAACAGCAACTTACCTAAGGAGAAAATGAGAAAAAAAAATAGGTTATTATAAGTGAATTGTTAAAACATTTTAAGAGAAGCAAGCATATGTTGACAGGCAGAGCCAAGTCTGTACACACAGAGAAATTGCCTAAGTCTACTATGTGTCCCACTATAATTTTCCAGCCCTTAAATCCCTTTAAATGTTTCTTGTCCTCCTGTCCCTGGCCTGCTTTCTCTTATTTATCTTCACTTCACACCCATTTTTGTAGTGGCTTAACTCCACTAATACTTAAATGTTTCTCAAAAAAATGAGCAATTTCATCCAAAAATAAAGAATTAATAAATGTAGACTAAATTCCAAACTCTACCTCTTCTTAGAGTGTCACCTTTATCAAGACAAACCATCTGTGAACTAAAGATGATTAAATAATTGAATTACGTCTGCTTCTAGCTTCAGAATTCTAAGTTGTTAAGAGAAGGCAAATGGAGTGGCCGAAAGAAAGAACTTCTAAACAAAATATCAGATTTAACAGCTCTCAGTTGGAATGAATTTGAGAAATAGGCCTTTTCCATGCTACTCTCCTTATTTTAGTCCCTAAGATCGGCTCTTCTGTGCATGGGCAAGGATGATTTGGTAGCTAAGGCTCTCAGTCTTTTGAGGACTAAACGGGGATTTATTCAACTACAATATCATGTATGAAAGATACAAGAGTAGGATTGGAGACAAAAGATGAGATTGCAGAAATGAACAGAGATAACTTGGTAAAATAGATCTATCTATCCCAAGATCACTTTCAAACTTCTAAGTTCAAAGGTCAGCATTGCTCAGTGCACTTGTCAGATAAAATATTAGCACGTATAAGAAATGTGTGTGCCTGCAGGGACACGTGGGCAGGTAGACTATAGTTCCGGGAGCAGGAAAAGGGCCGGCTTTCCCAGGCAGGTACCACAGTGTTTGCAAAGCACCTAGTGTAACCTCAATTTCCTTGGGAACCAGCTTGGAAATTTCTCTAGGTGCACAACCTTAACGTTTCTCCTGCTGGAAGCTGAAGTGTTCATTTTATGCATTGACTAATTTATGAGTTTAGTGAGAAATTCTTTGTAAAATAAATTCTAAAAAAGAGAGAGAACCTGAAAATGAATTCCCTCTGCACGACATGTGTGTATGGTCCCATTAGCAGTCGCACAGTGGGCAATCGATTAGGGAGGGAAAAATGTCTTTTTTTATGGTAATGGATTTTGAGCCTCCTGGTGATAATTTATTTACTAGAAATTTTGCAGAGCTGGCTAGCACACTGATGAAAACCCTCTGAACATGTTCATTTAAAAAGAGGAAAAAGTGGCTTGGCTTATTTTTGAGAAATATTGTTATTAAATCATTGGAAACATATTGATAAAATATGCCTGAAAGCTACAGTCCTGTAATTTATAATACAAATTACATTGCTATTGACAAATGGCAATTTAATCCTGCAATTAACTTTAACAATTTGAATATCTCTGTTGTGTTTTTTTTTAAGAAAAACCTTGAAAGGCATTCAGTAATGCAGTGCTAGGGTAGTCATTGATTCTGGCTTTTAGGCAATCCTATCTCCTCTGTATTTCTCTGTATAGTTACCCCAGCCACTTACAAACCAAAGGATAAAAACAGAGTCTTTTCACCCTGACTTCCAACCTCTCAAAAATCAGGAGATAAAAGGGACTCCCCTACCTCAAATTCCCTTGATATAGGAGAGAAAATGGCAGTTTGGCCTAGTTCAAAGAATGTGAAATTCAGACTCAAAATGACCTATGCTCCTCTTTTACTTCCATCACTTACTGGTTCTGTGGCGTTGGGCAAATAAAGTTTCCTCATGGAACCTTTTCCTTTATTTGTAAAATGGAGAAAAATAACACTGACTTTGGAAAAGGTGTATTAAAAAATGAGATACATGCTATATGCCTGAGTTTATCCTTCATATCTATCAGCCCATGTCCTACATTCTCCTGCAAACAATGAGACACTTCAGGTGTTTGTCATTTACCACTGGGGGGGGAATCTCTTTTCCACTTAGAATGAAGAGTGAGGTGCTTATTAGTGGGGGCAATTCAAAATTCATTTCTTCATACACATATGCATGATTTATTCCCTGACTTAGGAAGCACATGAACACTGGGCAATAGGGGGAGAAAAGTGAGGAAGAGTTTATTCATAAAGGTGCTTTTCTGGCTGGTTTTGTTAATATCTGGCTATGAAACTGTGATCTCAGTAGGGCTGAGGGGGGACAAAAGGATAATGAAGGCTCCTGACTTTGGAGATTCAGGGAGTCTATGCCAATGAACACATGAACCTATCAAAGATATAATTACAAACAAAAGGAAATATTATATAAAACACACTAGAGAGTTAAAACAAGCATAAACATACATGCATCTAACCACACAGCCCCCAAATATATAAACTGACAGTTAACAGAAGAAAAGAAGAGGAAGACATAAACCAACTATGTATTTAGAGATTTAAACACACTTTCCAGAAATCAACAGAATAAGCAGATCAAAAAAAGAAAAAGGAAAGATATGGAATATATTAAAAACATGATTTAAACAAAACAGAAAATGCTTCAGTGGGATTTGAAACAGTGCAATCAAAAATGGGTGGGCAAAGATAACTTGTATCATAGAAAGGAATTTGTAGCTTTTAGTGCTTTTATCTGAAAACAAAAACAAATTGAAAAACAAACTAAACATTTAAACTCAAGAATTCAGTAAATCCAAAAACATAAAAATGAACAAATAACTATAAGATCAGAAATTACGGAAGTGAAAAGAGATATAATTAATAAAAACACAAAGTTGGTTTTCTGAGAAAATTAATAAAATAGAGAAAATTCACAAATAGGTGAGAGACAGAGAGAGAGAGAGAGAGTGAGCACTTGAGCAAACACTAGCAAGGAGCAAGCTCCAGGGATAGCAAGGGAGACAGAAGCAGACAGACACAGGAGAGAGGGAGAGGGAAGGCTGGGGTGGAAGAAAGAGAGAGAAGGAGAGGG
>NW_024426552.1:60065998-60186404 GCF_017311325.1 Ursus maritimus
AGAGTATGGGAGAGGAAGGGAGGGAATGTCACTGATGCAAAATGAGAAACAGACACAAGTGAATAAGGAAAATAATGAAATGTCTATAAAGGACCACTACATAATAATAAATTTCCAAATCTAAATAAAAAGTATAATATCAGAAAAGTAGAAAATTTCCAAATCAGATCAAGAAAAAATAGAAAACTTAAATAGTTAAATAACATGGTAATCAAAATGTTCTTCCCTAAAAAACAAAACAAAATAAAAAATGAACCTAGGTCCAAGTGACTTCACAGATGAATCCTTTTTTTTTTTTTTTAAAGATTTTATTTATTTATTTGACAGAGAGAGAGAGACAGCCAGTGAGAGAGGGAACACAGCAGGAGGAGTAGGGGAGGAAGCAGCAGGCTCCCAGCGGAGGAGCACGATGCGGGGCTCGATCCCAGGGTTCTGGGATCACACCCTGAACCGAAGGCAGATGCTTAACGACTGAGCCACCCAGGTGCCCCTGGTTTCACAGATGAATCCTAATAAAATTTCAAGGAACAGATAATTCTTAGATTTTACAAGTATTTTACAAAATGGAAAAAAAAATAGTAACTTGGTTTCTTCCAATTCAAAGAATCAAATAAAAACGTTAAATAGGTGATGGGGATTAAGGAGGGCACTTGTCATAATGAGCACCAGATATTGTATACCTGAAACTAATATAACACTGTATGTTAACTTTCACAGATGAATCCTAATAAAATTTCAAGGAACAGATAATTCTTAGATTTTACAAGTATTTTACAAAATGGAAAAAAAAATAGTAACTTGGTTTCTTCCAATTCAAAGAATCAAATAAAAACGTTAAATAGGTGATGGGGATTAAGGAGGGCACTTGTCATAATGAGCACCAGATATTGTATACCTGAAACTAATATAACACTGTATGTTAACTAACTGGAATTTAAATAAAAACTTTAAACAGTACAAGAAATGGAAATTACATTTATATTTTGAACATACATAAATAAATTCTAATACTATTAACTAATCAAATCTGTGAGTATGTTAACAATATTTATTCTAATTATAAAGTATTTATCCCTAAAGTTAAGGATGATTTAACATCAGTGAGGTAGCAGTGTAATTCATTACATTAATGGGCAAAGGAAAATAATCACATAGCTATCTCAATATATGATGAAAAATTATTTGCAAATATAATCTATCAGTTAAAACCTAGAAAACTGAAAATAGACAACATCCTTAGTATGAAGAATAATATATCCCAGAAACTTACAGAAACTTCATGCTGAATACCTAGAAACATACTAAGATCATAAGTTTAAGGAGTTAATTTTAAAACTCTCTTAAAGAACATAAAGTAATAATTGAATAGGGGCTCCTGGGTGGCTCAGTCTGTTAAGCACCTGACTCTTGATTTCAGCTGAGGTCACAATCTCAGGGTTTTGAGATCGAACTCCATGTTGGGCTCCACACTGCGTATGGAGCCTGCTTAAGATTCTCTCTCTCCCTCTCCCTCTGTTCTTCCCCCCTAAAGAAAGTAATAATTGAATAAATGAGTAGATTGAGGCTAAAAATAGCATAAATTTTTATTATGTAGATATTATTTTTTCCTAAAATTGGTCCGTAAATTAAATGAAATCCCAACAGAAATCCCAACATGGTATTTTGCAGGACCTAACAAACATTCATACATATAAACCCAGAGTAAATGTGTACATAAGTAAATATATACAAATAAATAAGGCCAATTTTGAGAATGAAGAGCAGGAGGGACATTATTCCATCAGATAATAAATAGCAATGAAAAAACAATACTGCCCTGATGAAGAAACAGTTACATCTCTGCAATGGAAAATCAAGTTCTTAAGTATGGTAATGTGAAGTATTATAAAGGTGGCATTATATTATCAATGGGAAGATAACTCATTTCAGTAGATGGTATTGAGAAAACTGGTCCACAATAATGGAGAAAAATAAACCTAATCCCTTCCCCAAATCATGTTGAAAAGTGAACTCAAAATGAGTTAAAGTCCTAAATACAAAAGGTAAAAAGATAAAGCTAACGAAGAAAATGGAGGGGAATATCTCTATGTCTTTAGGATGGAGAAATACTTCCCAAATAAGATCCAGAAAGCAAAACCATAAAGTAGAGAATGAATGGTTTGGAATACAACCATTTTTTTAACTTTCATTTAACAAAGAGAGAAAGATTGAGAGAAGACGGTTGTTCTATATAAAATGGCACATGATTAACAGTTTGGTTACCCAAGAAAATCTTTAAAATCAGTGAGAAGAAAGACAAGGAGCCCATAAGACAAATGAATGAGGGATGAACTCCAAACGTTTAAAAAAATATATGAAGACACATTCAAACTCCATCATACTGAGAAAAAATGAAAATTGAAGGCTTGAGCCACCAATTAGCACCGATAGGATTGGCAAAATTTAAGTTTGGATGGTTCTAGGTGTCAGGCAGGAGGTGGGAAATACGGAATCCTCAGCATTGCTGGTAGGAGGATAAACTCCACAATGTAGTGGAGAGCAACTGGGCAGTACTTAGAGTGATTCCTTAAACCTGCTGCCCCCAACACAGCAACTCCTGGACATATATCTGGAGAAACTTTTTCAAAGATCTAGGAGGGGATCTGAACGAGAATGTTTGTCTCAGTACTGCTTATGTTAGTAAAAAATTGAAGCTGATCTATCCGTTCAGCAATGTGATAAGAAAAATGTGTTGGGAGTTATCCAGCAGAACACCATGCAGTTACGAGAAGAAATAAATTAAATGTAAATACACTGGAATGAATAGACCCTAAAACCTGTACTAAGGGGAAAAATAAGAAGTAGAGACTTCGTAGCACAATATAATTTATGTAACATGACCCACAGAAACAGCATTATTTATTCTACAAAGACATATACTTAAGAATACATATCTAACATATTAGCATGGGTGATTATGGCTGGATAGGAATAAGGGAGTAGAGTGAGGGAAAATATAAGTAAAAGAGAGGCCATGCACAGATCAAAGCTGAAAGTGGGCAAACATGAGATATATGATTAACTCAATATTTTGCCCCCCATTGTTAAGGAAGTACACAAGAAAAACAAGAACAGAGGCCACAGTTTAAATACACCCTTAGACCAAACACTCACAGTCAAGTAACCAAAACTTTAACTGCCTTGATTTCCCTGAAATGCTAACTCTGACCTCACACAAAGCAAGCTTCTTCAAGTTAGTGTGATCTTACAGCTTCCTAGCCAATCAACTACAAGCAAGTAAGCTTATTCAATGACAAGAAATACAAGATTCTAGTAACCAATCACAATTAAAATAAAACAGAAACAAAAACAATGTACTTATTCATACTTTATAAACTGAGCTGTTAACTACTGAAAGCAAAGCTTCTTAACCACGTTTGGTTAAAAGTCTCCCTGGGTGGCTCAGTCATTAAGCGTCTGCCTTCAGCTCAGGGCATGATCCCGGTGTTCTGGGATCAAGCCCTGCATCGAGCCCCGCATCGGGCTCCTCCCCTGGGAGCCTGCTTTTTCCTCTCCCACTCCCCCTGCTTGTGTTCCCTCTCTCGCTGGCTGTCTCTCTCTCTGTCAAATAAATAAATAAAATCTTAAAAAAAAAAGTCTCCCTGTTCTCCAATAGTTTATTTTTTGCTCAATAAACTACTTATACCAAATGTCACTCTCTCTTAATTTTCTACTGACTGAAGAAAGGAAATAATAGGAAGGAGAGAAAAACGAGGTAGGGAGGATGGAAGAAATTGAAGAAATATTTGGCAGTTATGTGAAAAGAGCTCAAACATGATTAGACGAGTGTAAGTATACTGTATACAGTAGGAAGGTCAGAGGTAAAGCCCAAGCTTGACAAACTCAAGATATCTAACTAGTGTTACCAAGGTCAGATGAGAGGGTCCTTGAATTTATGGAAACTGGGATGACCCTCTCTGAATCACAGTGGCTCAGTGAGCAATCTAGATTATACTTCAATGTTTTTCTGCCTCAGAGCCTTTCCCAGGTTTCTGGAGGAGTGGGAGACACAGCCAGGTCTCTTTACTGCTCTGTTAGAGGCAGGTGTTGAGAAGAGTCCTGAAACCACTAAATCTCAAGAACTCTCTGAGTTCACCTATTTTTAATGATTCTCAATCCTGGCGCTGCCTCAGAATTATCTGAAGAGCGTTTAAGCTACATATGTCAAAACCCTACATCAGCTCTATCAGGAAATGATCTCCAGGGATGGGGAGTGTGAATCTGTCTTTTGGCAAGCTTTTTGGGCGATGCTAACATAGCCAGACTGGCAAGCAATTGGGAGAACTTGCTACTGGGAACCACCCATCTATTTTACCTTCCACTCAGTGCAAAGAACCATCCCAATAGCTGTCCAGCTCCTTCTAAAGAGATTCAAACAATGACGAAAGAATAAGATCCCCAGGGTTTGAGAGGAGGGTACAATCTTATATTCTCCTTGCAAAATAAACTCTCTTCAAGCCCTACCATGAGTAGGCTGCCAGTAACTGAACTGTACCAACTGCTACTTCTCCATATAACTGAGGTTGTCTGAGACCAGAGAAAGAGAATTTTGCTAGATCATTGTTAAACTCCAACCAATGTTGTGTTAATCACAAGTGTAACAAACAGCCATTAGGAAGAAGAGTGAATAACCCTTTGGGGGCATCTGGTTATGAATAAATAGGTAGTAGGTTTGCCCCTTCTTATCCAAACCTGCTATTGAAGTTTTGTCTAATAGGCATATTCGCTCCTTTAAAGGGCATCAATAACATATTTTGAATATTTAAAATGCACATGAAAAACGAAACTATTTTGACAGATTTACTCAAATTGTATGCAAATGTAATGCATATTTAATGCAAATGTGCATGTGGTTCTCTTAACTATTTCCTATGCTTCACTGTGCCACTTAGTAAAATGCTAATGGTTCATCTGTGCTTCCTTATTCTATTCAGCAATTAATCATTAATGCAACTTGTGGGTTACGCAATAGCTAGAAAAAAAGAAATGAAAGAAGTGATGCTTGACCTTGAGAATAGTACATTCTAGTTGGGGAAAGACTACTTGCCCCCAAATCACCCAAACACGCTCCCGTTTGTGAAATGCCTGTCATACTTAATGGCATCACTCACAGACCTGTGAGGACCAAGAGGAACCCCTGAGAATTATCTCACTCCTTTCTCACCTCATGTTCATGCCCAATAAGTCACCAAGCACTAACTATCTTCCAAACCCCCTCCCTTCTCCCTATTCCAAGACTTCCTACTTAATTCAGCTCAGCAGGAAATTATAGGATAACTCTAAGAGTATCTCACCTGGTTTCCCTGCCCTCACTCTTCATCCATGCTCTATTCTGCCAAGGGATCTCTCCAAAACTCATGGTTGACCCATATTCGGGATTTTTCAGTGACTTTCTAAATAATACTCCAAATCCTTTGCATAACATTTAAGCCTTTCATAATTGTTCCCTAATTTGGCTCTTCTGTCACTTTTTAACTTATAGCCTGTTCTAAGGTCATAAGCAATGATTTGCAACCCCTTTAATGCACCAACCATCAAGCTTCTACTGACAATACTTCTACTTGTAATGGCTTCCCCTTTAGCCCTCTCCCTTCCTCTTACCTACCTGGTAAGCTACTATTCATTCTTCAGGGGTCAGCTCAAATGATCACTCTTCCCCAATATCAAGCCACATCACTCCACCAGGTTGGAATAAGTGCTGCTTCTATATGCTTCCAGAGAACTCTATGAATATCTCAGTATCATTTTTCTTTTGTTCCAATGGAGAAAAAAGGAAATCATATGTAACTCTAGTAACATGTACCTTCCTTTGTGCATGTCCTTTTCTTTAGTAAAAAGCCCCATCCAACTTCCACAACCACCCAGAATAATCTGAGGAACTAGTTTAAAATACACACGTACCCCAAATACCCCAGAGCAATGGCTCTTGGTAACTCCCCTATTATCCTATAACTTCAGGACTATGGGACAAGAGAGAATAACATTTGTTCATTTCTTTTTTTTTTTTAAGATTTTATTTATTTGACAGAGAGAGACAGTGAGAGGGAACACAAACAAGGGGAGTGTGAGAGGGAGAAGCAGGCTTCCCACTGAGCAGGGAGCCCGAAGCGGGGCTCAATCCCAGGACCCTGGGATCATGACCTGAGCCAGAGGCAGATGCTTAACGGCTGAGCCACCCAGGTGCCCCAAATTTGTTCATTTCTTTTTTCTTTCTTTTTTTTTAAAGATTTTATTTATTCATTCGACAGAGAGAGAGACAGCCAGCGAGAGAGGGAACACAAGCAGGGGGAGTGGGAGAGGAAGAAGCAGTCTCCTAGCAGAGGAGCCTTACTGGGGCTCGATCCCAGAACGCTAGGATCACGCCCTGAGCTGAAGGCAGACGCTTAATGACTGAGCCACCCAGGCGCCCCAAATTTGTTCATTTCTAAGCCCCAACACATTTAATCATACCTGAGGCTCTTTACCACAGAGAGCTAGTGTTACTGATGGAATTGTTTTCTATCTTTTAGGTGAGTTGGGAGCTGAGACAGGGGCAGGGTGTGAATATTTACTTTCTATGTTTCCTATTAGACTATATAGGTCTTTAGAGCATAGGCAAGGGGGGGACCCTTGCCCTGCTTTGCCAGAACCTAGCAGAAAGTCTGGCACATGCTAAGCATTCATTGGGTATTGATGGATGGATGGATGGATGGATGGATGGATGGATGGATGGGATGGATGCATAAAAGTGCATATGAAGTAGCTAGAGAATAGTTTCAAAGGCCCAAGTATAAAGGAGTTTTTGTTTTGTTGTTTTGTTTTGCTAGGCTGATGGGGTCAGGCTGCTGAGAGAATTGGCCATAATTGAAAGACCACTGCGGCATAAGATAATTAAGGAAAGACTTCTTGGAATAGATGGGATTAGAGCTGGATTTTACAAAGAAAAGAAAGAGAGAAAGAGAGAAAGAGAGAAAGAAAGAAAGAAAGAGGAAAGAAAGAAAGAAAGAAAGAAAGAAAGAAAGAAAGAAAGAAAAGAAAGAAAGAGGAAAGAAAGAAAGAAAGAAAGAAAGAAAGAAAGAAAGAAAGAGAAAGAAAGAGAAAAGAAAGAAAGAAATTAAATAGGTAGAGAAAATTAAAGAAAGCACTTTAGGCTAAATAGATAGATAGTTAGATACAGTGTTGTGAAGGGCAAAGGCCATATTAACTTCCACAGGGGATGTACAGGATCAAGAGTAACTATGAGTAAGTAAATTGATTGAGGGGGTTGAGGAATTTACATTGATCTAGAATAAATACCCATGTTAAACTGGTGTAATGATGTCAGTGTTTGAAGACTTGATACATAAATCTCATATTTTGTTTCTGAAATCAGGAGAATGAACCATACTGAATCTATTTACCAGCAGAAAGTTATGCCTTCAGTTCATCATAATTAATATACCACCAGGATCCTTTGCTGGTAACTGAAATGTAGACATTATGGGTGCATTATAACAACAGTCAACAAAAGCATCTCTGTATAATTTGGAGGAGTAGAAATTCAAGGTTTCCTCATAAATTGAGTATTGAAGGAAATATAGAAAAGAGAAATATAATTTCCCAAAGGGAACTGGTAGGAGACTATCAGTCCAAAGCCAAATATCATAGAATCTTAAATGGTCATAAAGGAGTCCCTTGATTTTACATTTCATTTGAAGGAAAAATACCTTGAATTATCCCCAATGCTGTATTTGAGCCCTAGTTCAGAAATAATTCATAAAAAATAGTTGATTGAATTACTTTAATATCTCATAGGAAAAGTTCGTTTTTTAAAGTGACCTTCTGAAGTACCAATACCAAACAGGATGTGAACAGAAACACAACTGAGAATAGAGATTATGCTTTATTTTTCTTGGTACCATTAGTCCCTGATACTTCTCAAGCATAGGATGAATCTTTGCTGAATGAATAAATGAATAAATCAGTAGTAAGAAGACAAGTGGGATTTGAAGAGACCATAGAAGGAACTTAAAGCTTCATATTGACTGACCTATTAACCATCAACTTAAGTATAAAAAAAAATTTGCAATAAAGCAAATGTATGATATGTGAAGAATCTCTTTATATTCAATTATCTATAATTATAAAATGAGTCAAATGGTCTAGAAGGAACACAAATAAGAAAAAGAAAATTCCTTCTGTAATTCAAACATTGATCATTTTCAAGATCATTATAATTCAAATAAGACAAGTTACATTGGGGATTTTCCTACTTTATTCATCACAGAAAGATCTGCTAACTGCCCATGACAAACATCCACTGCACATCCATTTCCATCTTGCAATTTAGATCAAGCCTTTGTAGAAAATGAAAGCAGCATAAAATATTCAGAGAACATCCATATCCCTTCAGGCTCAGGATGAGTTGAGCATCTCTGAAAATATTATGCAAATACAAAAATGTTTTTCATGGGATAGGCCATTTAGCTGGGCCTTTCAACACCTTGACATCTTGAATAAAGTCAATGGATAAATACTTGGATTTATTTTTACTAGATGCCTAGTGAGGGTGCATCTAACTCTACCAAAGACATTGTCTACTCTCCCTCCCCGCTAGCTCTTCGGATTTTCAATTTTAGTTATAAAACAATGTGACTAGGAATGTTCAGTGTTCTGGACATCATATTAGACCTTACACTGAAGAGCATATTGAGCTGGGATATAGCTAATCCATTAATTTCAGTTGTTTCCACAATCAGTCCTGGTCACTGCAGTCCAATCCATCACTTTATGATATGTATTGATTGGTAAGATGAGGTAGACATCCTTCATTTTTTAAAAGTAGTCAGAACCACAGGCTCCCTGTTGGCTTATGTGAACTATGAATATGACAATCTCCACAGAGGAAAGGATTCGGGGATTTATTTCACCAGATTGTCTAATTGCCATTTGGGCTCGCTAAGGTGAATTGATACCTTATTCTGCCAGAGAACCATAATCTTACAGGGCATATTTAAATCTCTTCCAAAACCAGAATAAAATGTTCCCCATATAAACATATTACTGCTCTTTGGTACAAGAAAATAAGCACCAATATTCATCTCCTTCCATTGGAGAGAGGGGACTAGTGATTCCTTTCTCCTCTATCCCTTAATTGAGAGCTGGGGGAAAAATCACGACCCCGAATCCCTCCAACTTAGCAGAGTCAACTGCATCCTCCATGGTCTCTACTGTGTCTCTGATCTGAAGGACAGTTTGGACACTTATAAAAATTAATTAATAGATTTATGAGCTGGGGTATCACTGTACAAATTTAGAATCCCAAAACTGAAGTTACAGACTGGTTTTTATCATGCCAGGAAGACCTGCTTTACGACAGTAGTGGCATATGCCTTTATTTGTCTCTTAGGTGCAACTGTTCTCAAATCAGAACTATTATCAGCTCCCAAATTATCCCCTCTCAGGAGTATCTTTGTTTATAAGATTCAGGAGAATATCACTTCACTGTGAGAAACTTAACTCAACCCCATTAGTATGTAACATCTTTCCCTTTACACTTTCCTTATACAGCTAAAATACTCTAATGCTTTTCTAAAAAGGAAAATAATAATCAAGTATTTTTTTTTTTGTCCTGTATAAAATTCCTTCTAGGGAGACAAATTTATTACAGATTACAATTACTTTATCATGTTTTAGTTTGTGTGTGTGTGTGTGTTTTAGAAAATGACTTACTCTAAATTGCATCTAGTAAAGACTACTTAATACAATTAATCATTTGTCACCAAGAATTACTTACTTAAAACTAGAATTTGCTGAAAAGCATCACATCATTTTTTACTTGTGCCACCAAAGGTAATTGTGTAATTAGTAACTGGTTTACAGAAGCATGTTTTTCACATAATGCTGATAACCCAGGTCTAAATTGCCCTTTCTATCCAGGATCCAAAGGCACTTTATAAATCATTGTATTTAAGTCTCTACTCACACCTGCTCACGCCCACACATAAACTGCAAATAGGGTGTATTTAAAGAGGCCATTTAATACTAGGATAACTACTGCAAAGAATTCTCCACTGGAATGAAAAGCAGCAAAGTTTTAACAGATGCTCAAGAACAATAGACACCAGTTGAGGTAAAGAAATAAAGAATGTCATCTCCAATTAAAACTACAGGAAAGATTTAGCAGGGAGCAATGCAATTATTCATTTGGATTTCGGCCAGGACACCAGAGCTAATATCCTTTGCGTTGGGAAACTTTCTAAAGCTTTAAAAACTCATTCATATCAGAATTGCACTTTATTATCTCAGCTAAAACAGAGTTTTCAGAGAATAAAAGACACATGAAAATGGTCCCTGTCACCACATCAATTTTAATCATGGTGCAATCTATACCCCATTCGAAAACACACATGCTTCCAGAGGTTGAGAATGGGAAGGACCAGAAAGACTAGACTATGGGCAATGAAGCAAAGAATGAAGCAAGGAAAGGTGGATAGAATTAGCGGATTAACACATAGAATAAAGGTTGTAGGAAAATGGCCCAAATGAAATTAATCAAATATCCTTCTGTATTTCTGCACTTCATCCCCATGGTAAAAAGGGCCAGCTAACAAGTTAACTATGCAGATGATAATGGCATACCTGGAGAAGACCTTAGGAATTATGCCTGGTTTGTTGAAGGAGAAACTGAGGCCCAGAGATGGAGGCAAGTGCCCCGGGTACCATAGCTGTAGATAATTCCACGATATACTCAGACATTTGTATTTGGAAAATTACGTGATTATGACCAAGGTCACTGTGCACTTCAGATAATTCTAACCTCTGTCAGATGTCCCCAGTTGTTTAGTCCTGTGGGCAGAAGCCAGAGATATTCAAGTGCGTGTGTTTATACGGCTTAAGAGTAATCACCTTTCCAACTTATTATTTGTAGGATCAAAAACTACTCTCCATACCCTCGACTAGCAGATGGTGGGGAGAACATGAAAGCATAAAGTGACATGAGGAATAAATTGGAGAGAAACATTCATAATAACTATGATTAGAAGAATTGAGTACAGTCCGTAGGAAAATACAGGCCTGCCAAATCCAATTCCACTTTTACTTCAAACCGTGCCCCCCCTTCCACCTCTCTAACCATAACACCCAGGGTCCTTAAACACTGACTTGGAATGAAAATGGACTGTTTGCAGCTGCTCACACGCAGGCTTATTCTGTTGGCCCCACCCAGTGTTCACATGTGGCTTCCCTTCCCCAGCTCTGTTCTTGCCAGGGAAGGCCATTTGAGAAACAACAGGGCTGCAAACTGAACAGAATGCATTTTCTGAGTCAGCTTGATGCTCCTCCATGGGCTGAGAGTTTGTAGTGGGAAGCTATCAGCCCCAATGCCTGGTTTAAAAGGAACGTGCTATCTTTGGTTATCCCCTAGCCATAGTAGCTATGGGATTCAAGCCTTTTTGCTTCTCTGATTTGGTTTCTGTGAAGTTCCCCTTTTCCTCTACCCATCTTCTATAAATTCTTTGATGGGTGAGTAGAATTTTAGAGCAGAATAGGGATAAAGTACACATTATATCTGACTGTACCAGCTACAATCAAAACCCTGTTTTCAGGCAAGTGGGAATGACATTGTTCTGGCGTCTGGCCACGTGCAGCCAATGGGAAAGTCAATGAGATGAGGTTGGACTACAGCACACATACCTTTAACTAGGGGCCTCAGCGGATGCTGATCTAACAGTGGGGGAAAGTGTAAAGAGTAAGAGCCGCCTCAGCCTAACTGGTACCTCACTTAGCACAATTCCACCAGCAGGTGAGAGCCTAATTAATATATCTCTGGTTGAAAGTTAAAAGTCATTTTGCCTCCAGCTAGACAAAAAAAAAAAACGGGCATTAATTAAACTGTAAGCCTTGTTTTGCAGGTGGTAACTGTGGAATGAGATGCAGACAAGAGCACTGATATTGCTGCAAATACGGGGAGCATTAGAAATGCTCTGCTTATAAAAATGTATTCTAGGAGGGGCTTGACATTTCCCTCAACTTGCTTGTAAGACAGAAGAAAAATGTGCCAAGCTTTTCTTTTAGTTCTAAATTGTGGAGCTAATAGCCACATATTTAGATGCTAATAAAGTCCTTTTCATTTGATAACCGTAACAGTGCCTTGTTCTTTCAAGAATGGCAATCATTCTGTTTGGGGATCAGCTGTAGTACTTGATAAAGCTAGATGGTGGGATTAGGCTAACCTTTTTTTTTTTTCCAGGACTTTATAAATTTCCCAACAAGATCTGAATCCATAGGTATAAGAAGTATATTTTTGACTCCCTGACATTAGAGAGTTTATGTTTTTTAATAAATTTTTGAAAGAGAGGAATCCTTGTTGAGATAAAGTGGGTGAAAAGTCAGTCATTTCATCTGTGAATATTAACCCAGCACATATCATAGGAAACCATAGTACTAGGCATGGGAGGACATAAAAAGAACTAAATGAAACAAGCTGGGATCCTCCTGCAGAGGCTGGGCTAGAGCCAGCTGTTTCCATAGCCCTGTGTGCATGCTTCTTTCATGGGCAGAGTCCTACCTGTCACTGTTTGTCCTTCCTTCTGGCTGGACTGTGAGTTCCTGCATGACAGCTTGGTAGCTTTCATCTCTATATGTAGAATTTACCATTATTCTTGCCACATTGGGGCAGTGCCTAAATTAAAGTGTGTTGAATAAATAAATGTAGGTGGAAGTTATTGCCAATGATTATTAGGATTCTCTTTAATACGAGATATCCAGAGAATGAAGGATTAATGTAGTTAGGCTTCTTTCCTGAAGAGGATTGGGACGTGAATTCTCTGGTGCAGGGGGACACGGTGTAGACACAGTTCATTTAAAAAATATTTGCTGAGCCTAATCTATCCCAGGCATTGGGCCAGGTATGGGGAACTGCAAGCTATACATGGTAGACTCAAATACAGTCCTTGGCATCTTACAGTCTAATGGAGAAGACATAGGATAATGGCCAAATCTGCTTCCATCAAGGAAACACAAAGTACAGTAGCGGTGTGCTGGAGCCTACTCTTACTTGAAATGGCTCCTGAAAGCCATTTGTTAAATATTCGGGTACTTCGAAAGCTGGTTGTCAGACCATGGGTTGATTGCAATTGGCCGTGGTGAAAAGGAAATCAGCAAACATTACAAACCCAGGACATTTTTTTTTTTCATCAGGGAGAGCTGGTTACTAGCTCATCACTGGTAGCAGTAACATGTGCCTAACTCCATGTGTTTTCACCTTCTTTCCTCATCCTTGTCTGCTGTCTCCTGGAGGAGGTGATAATATAAAACAGAAGCGTATTTATAAGATACTTTATTTCAGAAGGCTTGATATTTTAAATTGGAAAAAAAAAGTGTGATTAAAATTTTTAATATTTTTAATAAAACAAAACCAATGAAGTAAGATGTTTTATTCTTTTCTTTTGCATGTGCCTTCCTTTAACCCATATGTTTAGCCCATGCATAATACCTGTATGTAACAATATTCCATAAATACATATTGACTTCAATTGAATCAAATAGAATTGAATCAGATAAAATTGAATTAAATTTAATTGAACTGAATTGAAATGAATAGACTGGACTAATTTAAAATCTATAACAATGCAAGATACTTTTACTTTATGTGATGAATTAAAACTATCTTGAATACTAAAATATAATTACCTGTGTGAAAAAATTTAATTTGTGTTTATTGTTTATGAAGCTATGTAGGTCTGCTGGGAATGATATACTTTTATTCATGAATGGGCCACATTTTCATAATGTGTGCTAGAGTTTTTACCTTAGATTGAAATCTTGCAATGCTAGAAATTGATTTAACTGGAATTTAAATTTTTTTTTTGAATTTGGACTTAATACTTATTTGAACCTCATCTTGCTTTTATGTCAAGTTTATCTGCAATTCTTGATTTGTATGCATTACCATTTAATTCTTCCACATTTTGGAGTAATTTTTACTGCACGTTCCTATCACCAGTACACTGGAAGTCCTGTGAGCCTTCCCGCCAGGGGGGTGGGTATCAACGAAGATGTCTGGGTCTGAAAGTTATGGGCATGAATTCTAGCTGGAAGTTTTTAGTCAAATTACTTATCTCCTTCAATCCTTAAATTCCTATCCATTAAGTAAATATGAGGCAGTCCTCCTATCGCAGAGATACACGTTGATGAAATGAGTTTATGGATGAAGAAACTTTAAAACAACAGCATGTACACATGCAGATAAAAGCTCTATGAATGTTAGAAACTACTGCATATGAGCAAGCAATAAGTGAGAGGAAAATCTGAAGCCTAAGTGTCTTTAAGGGCTACAGGATATCTACTGAAAGAGCAAAAGAAGTAGATAGAATTGGTGGGAGCCTTCTGAAAACTTGGAACTATGAAAAGAAAAAAAACGGATACAGTATTTCTAAGTATAGTCTAGGGGGAGAACAATAATAATTATTCATATTTCTTGGACAACTACTACGTGCCAGACACTGTCCTAGTGCTTTTCATGCATAAGTCATCCAACCTTCAAAACAACTCTCTGAGGTAGTTACTCTTGCTCATATTCTTACTTAGAAGTGTGAAAAGTGGGCTAAAGAGATCTTTTCCAAGGTCTTGTCCAATAAAATGATAGAGCAAGGCTTTAAATCTTGAATGCGGGCAATAACTTTAGAATACATAGAGACTATAAAATATAATAATAATATATATAATATCATATATAATTATAATACATTATAATGTATTACATGCATAATTTAATGATGATATAGTTATATATAACTTATATGTAGTTATATATATGCAACTATAATGATATACAGTTATACTATATATATAGTTATATATAGTTATATAACATAATATTTTATAATCTCTATATTTTACACCTATAATCTATAGGATATATATATCCTTAGAATGTATCTCACATAAACAAATATATCATATATATCATATATATAACATATATAGTGTAACTTAATATGTAAATAAAACAATGTTTGAACGGGCTCTCTTCTAGCCTTTTTAGGAAAAATATTAATCCATCCAATATTTATAATAAACCTATCAAATATGTACTATTATTTTCTTCATTTAATAAATGAAATAACTAATACTGAGGCACAGATGGGTAAATAACTTGTCCAAGTTCATGCAGCTAGTAAATGGCAGAGCTGAACTCAAATCCAGGTGGTCTGGCTCTCTAGAATCCACTAGCTACATGGCTGCTCTCCTCCACAGTTCAAACGGATTTTAACAGTCCAGTTCTATTTTGGAGTAAATTTTAACTGGAGGTCATCCCTATTGTGGAAATAACTATGAAATTTACTTCACAAACTTCCAAGAAATTTTTTCCAGGGACAAAATCCTGTACTTGTAAACTGTCATTTTGGCTTCATATCTTATTCTCTTATGAGTTTAGTTAATGTGAGTCATTTCCTGGGAGATGAGGTTTCTGGGTCTGCTGGACTTTTAGCCATATTACAAATAGTTGCAAACTCCCTAAGGTAATACCAATGTACAAGACCTTGCTACAAGAAGCAGCCAATACCTTTCCCATGTTACATTGTTCCTCTCAATCTCCATTAGCTATAAAAAATAAAATTATTTGTAATATTACTACTAGGAAAAGATTCAAAGACACATTTTTAAAAATTAAAAAAAAAAAAAAGCTAGACTTCAGTTTTTTAGGTTTGATTACTTCTTGATGGATAACCTGAAACCATCAGCTGGAACATGTTTTTCGGATGGTTGACTGTTTTTAATTGTTACATTGTCTCCATGCCTAGGCATAGGACCTTAATAACTCCAGTTCTAAGGATTTGTTTTGGAGCGAGACAACCTTTCACTAAACTCTAGAATAATCCTCTCTCTGAAGTCTGCTCTCCATCTGTGTTCTCAAGTTTAAAACTCTCCTCCTCCATCTGCTAAATTCTATAATGACTGTAACACCAAGCAGCAGGTAGAACCAATATGCTGGCTCAAAACTGAATCCTGAAAATGAATCTGGCATCCCTGCGGCAGAATCATCTGCGTTTGCTGATCTGCCCCCATTAATCTCCAGGGAATAAGAGTGAGAAACATTGCAATGGACAAAGGGGGGGATATTTCTAATTAATTGAAAACAATAATAGCATAAAAGTCATTAGGTTTTTGCCTGCATAAGGACAGCTTGGCAAAACAAGAAAATAAAACTGTCACAGCTTCAGCTCCCAAATTAGATGGGAAAGTGCACAAATGCACACACATACACCCACCCCACAACACATACCTCAAAATTCCAACACAGAAACTCATCTCAAAGGATAAAGAGCCCATCTCGCAAAGTATCGACTACAGTGTATGGATATGGAGGGTGCAATCATAAATACAAGGAATTGAAGAGTCAAAAGATTAAATACTACTGAAATTTCATGTGTCTATTAAAAATAATTTCCCTTAGAACAACCATTGGAAACACCATCTTTGTTCTTGAAATACCTGAATCATTATTAATTAGAAGCTAAGGACGTGTCAGCACATTCATGCTGTCTCTTCCAGATGTTTGACTTTTTAAAGTCAGAAATTGTTCTGGTCTTGTAGTTAAGAAATTGCTTCTGAACACCACTTAGGGGCACATTTAAAGCATGTATATTCTCGTCCTTCTTTCTGACTGTAGCACATTTTCACATGCTTTGTGCTCAAAAGGAACTTTTCGCTTTTTAAGTTCTTCAAGTGAAAGATCAGTAAATTGAAAACAAAACAGGAAATAGCCTGAGGAGAAAGGCAAATTCTTCTGATCTTCCCCATATAACTTTCCTTGAATTTAGCAATTATTCAGAAAATCACAGGCTTAAGGACTATTTTTTTTTTAATTTACGAGTTACTTGTGTTTTCACAATTTTTTCCCCTTTCCCCTCTTTTCCTCACTCACAACTCTACCTCCCTCCCATGGAGCTTACACATACCACTCTCTCTCATTTACCCTCCCATTGAATTACATTGTTCCCTCCCATTTTCCTCTCCCCACAGGTGCGCAATAACTGGGGTTACCCTAGCCTCTCCAGACTCCTAACTGGAATTTAAACTACCTTAGTTCATTTCATTTCCTGCAAATGTATTCAGCGTCCTCTCCTTTCTCACCTCCAAACTTCATCTCATGGTATTAATGTTACTTCATGTTCATCCTTACTCCACTTCTCACATTTCTTCCTCTTTTTTTTTTTTTTTTTTTTTTTTTTTTTTTGGCTACTAAGTGCACTTCATATACCAGTAGGTCATAATAGACTTTGGATTTATATCTGAATTGCATTTGAACAGTCAACTACATAAAATGCAAGAATATTTAAACTTGCTATTTGGCTTGGAAACCCCAAGAGGACAAGGGACAGGACCAGTATATTAAGTCCATATAACAGTCAGCACAATATCTATACTTTATAAAAAATAGTTTTTGATAACTATGAGAGTGGGCAAAAAGAAACAGGGTGAAGGGAAGGGAAGATGTTGATTCACTGAGGACTGGAACTTTTTACCCTAGCTCTCTGTTTTTCTTCTGTCTTTTCCCCTTTCTTAATTTTTTCTTTCCTTTTTTTTTTTTTTTTTTTGTTATTTGAATATATATATATTTTTCATTCCTTAATGTCTCTATCATTGTGTTTTGAACTTGCTTTTACAATCTCTCACTTTTCATTCAGTTCTCTTCATTGGTTTGTGTTTCAGGAATTTGTAGGATGAAGTTCCCTTGTCATTTGATGGAGGAGCAAGGGCATTTAAAAATACGGCTTTCCATTACATAACCATTCTTGGAGAGAGAGATCTGACTTTTAAAACTGAATAACTAAGTTGATATCCTTTTTGGCAAAGAGAGCATGAAATTAAAAACAAAAAATTTGAAGTTGCATTCATGTATCTTTCTCAACAGATTTTAAGTGGTGCTTATATTACTAATATTTTTAACTCACCAAGTGTTAAAGTTTTGACAAAATAATCCTTGGTAAGTTTATCTTCAACCCTGATTTCATATTTTTATAATTTTATGATTGAAAGAATGGAGGGAAAAATGAGAGAAACAAGTAAAGTAGATGAGAACAACACATCTTTTCAGGACTGCTTCCTGCTATTTGAATTATGTCCATACTAATTGGGTTGTATATTTTCTTAATTCCTTTTTCACTGCAGATGTAATATAGTCCAAAGAATAAAAGTTCTGGAAACAGAACCCTAAGTTAACCCTAAGTTAAAAATCTCAGCTCTGCCATTGACTAGCTCTATTATCTTGGACAAGAAATTAAAGTCCCTATACTTAAGTTTCCTTAGCTATATTTGGAAATAATTGCACAAACCTCTGTGACTGCTAGAATGATTAAAATAGAATAATATGATGAAATTTGTGACATCTGTAATTGCTTACTTAACATTAGTTCTCATTCCTATTTGAAGGTGGTTAGTTAGTCTCTATGTTGCAATAATATTTTTTAACGGAAGTCACAATAAACATGTAAGCAACATTTTAACAGTGAAATCTATAAAACCATGCATGAAAAGAAAGTATTGTCAATTTAGAAGAATTCTTTCTAATTTCCCCACTTTACTTGGCCATCCTAGAGTCTACGTTAATTTGTATGCAATGACTAAAGTTACTGCCTTAATAGCCAAATTATGATAGCAAGCCTAGAAATGCTTCACAGTTCCCTGAAGAGTTTAAAGTTAAATGTTACAAAAATGTAGAAAGCAGGTGGTATTGCTTATTTCTGATGTCATATACCTACCATTTTTCTAAAACCATTTTGTCTATATTACCTCAGTTAATAAACTTAATCTAACTGACACATATATAATATTATAACAAACTGCACAATACATATGTGTGTATATATATATATATATGGAATATTAACCCATGGGCCATATCCTGGGCTATAAAACAAATGGGCCACACAAACCTAATATCAAATTATTAAAATCATACAAAGTGTTGTCTGTTATTATAGTGAACTTAAGAAATCAACAAGAAGATAATAAAGAAATCTTCATACATTTGGGTATTTATCAATGCATTTCTAAATAATCTATGGATCAAAAAATTACAGTGAAATTTAGAGAACATTTTAAAGTAACAAGTAATGAAAGCATAACATATCAAAACTTGTGAAATACGGCTAAAATTCTGCTCTGAGGAAAATGTATAATCTTAAATTAAGCCCACTTATTAGAAACAGAAAAACTAATACTAATTATATTCTTATCTGTCTCAAAAAGTTATTTAAAAGGAACAGAAAATCAAACTGAAAGAAACAGGGAGAAGGTAATAACCAAAAGTTTAAGGAAAAAAAACAGAAAATAGACATATAATTGAGATATTCAACAAAGCCAAAATTCGATTCTTTGACACAAATAACATTTATATACCTTATGAAAGCAACTCAAGGAAAAGAAAATTGCACAAATAATATCAAATCATAAAAGTGACATCACTAGAGATCACATAACATTATATGAACATATTACAATCAAGTTTGTTCCAATAATTTGATAACATGAACAAAATGTAAAATACCTAGAAAATATAATTTATCAAAAATTACCTGAAAGAACACACCTAACAACCTGATCTTGGTTTCTAACACCATTCTCCAATAAAAGAAAGCAAGGTTCCTTGGAAAATCTTTTTAGGAGCAGGACAGGGGCAGGGAATATACAAGATGAGCCTGGACCATGTTGTAGTGCCAAAAAATAAGAAAATGCTCAGAATACAAATCAACAACAACAACAACAACAAAAACCCTCACAATGATGTTAGTGTATCAACATGATACAGGATTCAACTAAAAGAGTTCCCAAGAATCAAAGATGGAACAATTTGAGCAACAAATAAATATTGTATTATAACCCAAAGTATTAAATAAATATGCACGGAAACTGATATAAATAAATGATTAAACAAATAAATGGGGAGAACAGACAAATCTTCTGTGCAGAACAACTCCAACTTACGTAAATATTCCACCTTTACAGAGTATAAATCCAGAAGTTCTTAAGTATGGGCTGCACCTAGTGACTTTCTTCAGAAAGTACAACATGTCAAGGGAGGAAAACAAGAGCAAGCTTACCAAGAATACACCTGAAAAACACTGTCTCAGGCCAGGTGATCAAGGTTAACATCCACAGTGATAAATCACATTGATAGAATGTACCTGTCACATGATGTAATGAGAATGGCACTTTATCTCTGTGGTCTTCTTCCCTTGAACATATTATCTTGGTCCAATCATGGAAAAAACAAGAAACTCCCACAAAAGGGATATTCTCTGAAATACCTAATCTATAATACTCAAAACCATCCAAGTCATCAAAGACAAGGAAGATCCAAGAAATTGCCACAACCAAGAGGAGCCTCAGGAGAAATGACCACTGAATACATACACATGACAAGGCAATTTCAAGAAAGGAAAATTATGGGGCCAATTTCTCTCATCCACGTAGATGCAAATAAAAAAAAAAAGAGCAAATGGAATCTAGCAATATATAAAGAGAATAATACATCATAACCAATTTTACTTATTCTGAGAATGTGAAGTTAGTTTAACATTTAGCATTTGAGAATCATTATTATAACTCATCATTTTAACAAAACAAAGAGGTCAAGCATATAATTGTCAATAGGAAGATAACAAAAGCATGCAATAAAACCCTACTTCATTCATGATTAAAAGAAAAAATAATTCCAAACTAGGAAATAAAGGGAAGTGACTTAATATATTAAAGTGTATCTAAAAAACATAAATAGTTATTGCTCTGTATGATAAAATATTAATCCCTTTAACCCAAATTTGGGAACAAGAAAGGACACTAGCTATCACTATTTCCATTAAATATTGGAACAAAAGTCCTAGTTAGGGCTGAAAAATAAACTTAAAAAATTAAAAAAAATAAATAAAAGCATTATAATTTTTATTTTTTTATTTTTTTAATTTTTTAAAAGATTTTATTTTATTTATTTGTCAGAAAGAGAGAGAACCAAGCAGGGGGAGCAGCAGAGGGAGAAGCAGGCTCCCTGCTGAGCAAGGAGCCTGATGCGGAACTCGATCCCAGGACCCTGGGATCATGACCAGAGCCGAAGGCAGACACTTATCCGACTGAGGCACCCAGGCGTCCCAGCATTGAGTTTTAAACAGTGCAATTGTATAGGAAGAAAATCTAAAAGCATCTTGGAATAAAATTACTTTAAATAATTTAGCAAACTTACTGTACAAGAGTAATATATGCACACATATACAGAACAAAAATGCAATGCATCAGAATAAAACAGAAAATGAAACACACTTTAAACATGAAAAATATCTCCAGTTTTGTTCTTCTAGTTCAAGACTGCTTTGGCTATTTGGGGTCTTTTGTGGCTCCATACAAACTTTAGAATTATTTGTTCTAGTTCTGTGAAAAATGCAGTTGGTAATTTGATAGGGACTACAGTACATCTATAGATTGCTTTGGGTAATGTGAACATTTTAATGATATTTCTTCTCCCAATCCATGATATGGAATATATTAATATAATGCTGTATGTTAATTATACTGGAGTTTAAAAAAATAAATAAAAATTTAAAAAATAAGATAAAATAAAAGTCAAATATCTAGGCATACTCCTACAAAAGTTATGTAATACTTCTACACAGAAAATCCTACATCATTATTGAGTGACACTAAAAATACCCCAATAGAGAAATAAGTCTTGTTTATGAATTGAAAAAGCCAATACTGTAAAGATATAAATTTTCCCAAAATTGATCCATGGGTCTGATGAAACTGCAATAAAAATCCTAACAAGTGTGTGTATGTGTATATTTGTGCAAAGCAAAAGGCTGATTTAAAATTTCATATGAAATATAAAGCCTCAAATAGTCAAGAACTACAATTTCTCAGAAAAAAATAAAGTCAAAGAAGCTATGCAATCGTATATAAAGACATGAAGATATAGTAAGATGGTAAGATACATATATCATTGGAAGAAAATAGGTAATTCAGAAATAAACCCAAACATAAAGGAAAAAAGATTATTTTTTTAATAAACAATACTGGGTCAATTGGATGTTCATAAGCAAAAAGAAATCAACCTTGGGACACCTGGGTGGCTCAGTCAATTAAGCACCTGCCTTTGGCTCAAGTCATCATCCCAGGGTCCTGGGATGGAGTCCCACATGGGGCTTCCTGCTCAGCAGGGAGTCTGCTTCTCCCTCTGCCTGCCACTCCCCCTGCTTGTGTGCACTCATGCACTCTCTTTCTCTGACAAATACATAAAATCTTAAAAAAAAAAAAAAGAAATCAACCTTCACTCTTATACAACATACAAAAATGAATTTCAATTGGATGGCAGATCAAAAATAGAAGTAAAACAATAAAGCTTCTAACAGTTAATATAAGAAAATACCTTCTTGACTTTGGGGTAGGAAGGCATTTATCAAACAGAACCACTATAACATTAATCTTTATAATAATAATATTGAAAATTAGACTTGTCTTCATCAAAACCAACATTAAAAGAATAAAATGGTGTTAGAGGTGTTAGCTAATGCTACTACGGCAATCATATCACCATACAAATGTATTGAATCAATATGTTGTACACCTTAAACTCACACAATATTGTATGTCAAATATAGACACTTAAAAAAAAAGAAAACAAAAAAGGCAAGCTACAAGGTGGGGCAGTTCCTGTAACTGATAAAGTACACGCAGCAGTTGCTATTGCTGCGTAAGAAACTATCCCGTAATTAACAGCATTGAACAATCATTTTAGTGTACTAATGCATTTGGTTGTTAGAAATCTGCAAGGAACACCGGGGGGATAGCTTCTCCCTGATGCTCAGCGAGTGCCCCCACAGCAGAGCAGACACAAAAGCAGAGATTGACTTGATGGCCGAGCTAGAATCATCTGGAGATTCCTTTACTCATGTGCCTGGTGACTGGATTGGGACTATAAAGCTTAAATATGACCTCTCTGTGCTTACATGATGCAGGTAGTAGAACTTCCTACATGGTGCCTCAGGACTTCAGCACAAATGTTCCAGGGGACAAGGCAGAAGCTATATTGTCATTTATAACCTAGCATCAGAAGTCACGTGGTATTATTTTTACCATATTGTCCTGGTCAAAGCAATTACAGGCTCACCCGGAATCAAGGATAGAAGACAAAGACCTTACCTCAAGATAGGAGGAATGTCAATGAATGTTGTGGTCATTTAAACTACCCCAGACTCATACAGAATACACAAAACGTATCTTGTATATCATTTTGGCAAAGACAGATGATACAATAGAAAGAAAATAGCCCAAAGACTTGAAATTATAAGAGAGTAAATTAGTGTTATATGTTCTATGAACTCTATTAACCTACTTCTATATTCAGAGGTTTTTGAAAAGATATTAGACAATATATAATTTTAAAGTGTTAATGGAGGATGACTGTTAAGTGAGCTAGATCTTAAGAATGAATAGAATTTGGATAGGTAGAAAACGGAAAATAATTTGATATCTAACCTCTCCTCCCAGGAAAAGATAGGCCTTTGCAGCTATGATCTGGGCTTGGAAATGAAGATTGAGCAAGTACTGATAACAATAAAGACATCTTTTAAGTCATCTAACCAGCTTTCAAGATTTCCTTTCTGAAAAAGGCCCCATTTTCTGGGAAATGTTCCATATATGTGGTTACAGCAGAAGCAGCCATGTCCTTGTGAAAGTATTCTCCCCTAAGATAAATGATACATTCAGAGTGGGTCCAGTATTCAAACTAGGACAATCCTCTCTTCTTCTATTTGGACCAACTGGCTATTCTGAGCTGGGTTTGTATGTCATCTTTCTTTGTCTGGTTGAGCAGACTGGGAACCAGAAAACTCACAAGCTACTGTCAGCTATATTTTTCACTCTGTACACTCAGAAGCAAAGAAAACAGGAAGAATAATGAAGTGAATGCAAATAATAAAGCAAAAAATGAAAGACAGGAAAAGAAAATTGAGAGCTATCAAATCCCTGGGTCCATTTTTTTTCCCTTCTCATCACAGGATATTTTCCAACCTGTGTGAAATACTATTGTATACTTCTAATACATTGTCCTTGTTTAACTGAGTTTCTGAACCTACAGACCAAACAAAGTTGACTTATGCGAGAACAAAGGTGAACTGAATATTTAGTCCCAGGCACTGGTGGGCTCAATAGGAAACGCATATTGATAGCAATGTTTATTGAGGACTTACTTTATGCCACATGCTGCTTCATTTAGTGCTCCCAAATGATCGCATGTGTAAGTAATATCCCATATTAGATATGAGAAAACTGAAGCTTAGGGAACATAAGTAATGTTCTCAATTTTACACTAGACAACAGAAGAGCCTAACATCAGAGTAGGTTAGGTTACAAAGCCATTGCTTTTTGCTAGTATGCTCTATTGCCTTCATTAAATCCAAAAGACTAAGTAATAAGCAAAACTAGATTTAAAATGAAAGGGAGAACAAGTTTAGCCTAGATCCAAACATATACTTTATAAGAGAGCTGTGAACAAGCTTTGGGGCAGGAGGACCTATTAAACAAGAAAGCCTGATTAGATCTTTTAAATCAATGCTTCTAAATTTATTTTTAGGCAGGGCAGAAGACCTACTCAGCCTGTTACCACTTTTGTGGGGGAAAACAATGATGTACCAATGTACAATTTTTAAATTTTGTATGCACTTGGAAGTAGGGGTATATGGATTCATATTTTAACTGCAACCTGTATATAACTTAAAGTCTAGTAATTCAATAAGGTTCCTTTAGTAAGCTGAGAAGTAAAGGAAAAAAAAATGTCTATAGAACTGGGCATCATTTATCCTTTCTTTTGAAATTAAAAAAAAAGGCTTACATTTTGGGGATAAGTCACAGGCTATCGGATAATTATAAGTAAATCTTGGTCTGAAATTAAAGTATTGTTATGTCAGATGAGAAAAGCATCATGACTAGAGCACAAGGTGGGCTAAACAGAAGGACGGCATAACTAAAGCAGACACCCTACACTGGAGATGAGTGGGGAATGACATTGTTCTGGCGACAAGGGGACCGACTGTGGAAGACTGAACTATGGTCAGAGCAGCTTTGATTTGATACACCGGGTTTTGGGAAACCATGGAGTGTTCTTAATCAGAACAGTGATGTGGTAGAAGTTGTATATTAAGGAGATTTGTGTGGGCAGCAGAGTGCCAACTGGATGGGAGCTGGACATAGTTAAGGCACTGAGACCATGTAGAAAGCCTTCCAGGAATTGGCTCCTGTGTGTGACGTGCATGGAGCACAGGGACCACACAGAAGGTGGAGACACGTGGTCTAATCTGAGGGATTTGACAGAAATAAAGGAGAGGAAAGGGAAATTAAAGAGTCAAAATCTAACAGAGAGGGAGCATAGTGGTTCTATTCATATAAGCAAGTAAGAAAATGATTTCAAAATGGAATCCTGCTTCCAGGGAAAATATTAAATTTGAAATATGGAAATTCAAATAAATATATACTTTAAGCTAGTGGAATAAGTTGCTAAATGGTAAGAAGTTCAAGGCTGGAGATGTAGATTGGAGCATTAGATAATGGCAGCATGTTAATTGTATTCCTTAAGAGCAAATGCATCAATAGATTGACTGTATAGAGGAAAGAAGACATTCGAGGACACAGATTTGGGAAATATCATTGTTAGTAGGTAGAGAAAAAGAAGAGGCTCTTAAAAAAGACCACGAAGGAAGGGTCAGAGTTGGAAAGAGAGAGAAAGGATCTGCATGCGGAAGTAAAAGAGAAAAGCATTTTAAAGGAGAGGTGGAGGGTCACTGATGCCACAGGTTCAAAGGAAAAACAATGTCTGGGGAAAAGACACTGCATAGACAGAAGGGACATTTTTAATACCATGCAAGTGAAATATTTGAGCAAAATGCAGAAATAGGAGATTGGATATAGGGGCTTCTGAAAGTAAGTAGGCTGGAAACGGAGACAGAGGTATAGATCAAGGCTCAACGGGTTGCAGCAAAAAAGACAGTCTTTATAAACAGGAGTTATAAAGATGGAGCAGTACCAAGCAAACACCATTATATTAAGAAAAGGTTATCCTACAAAATGCAAAGGGTGCTTTGGTAGAGGATGTTCTTTATTAATTGTGCTTTGCAATATCTTATTTTGTCAATAAGGTTTTAATAAAACAACTGACGAGCCGCATCTAGACATTTTAGAGTTTGTAAACTAACACTTCTCTTTAGGACAACATAAAAATAATAACTGCCAGAGGACATATTCCTCAATGACATATTTAGTAAAATTTATCTCATTAACAGCTTCATTAATCTATGCATCCAACCATCCTACAGAGTCTGTCTCAGTTTTTCTCATTCTGAATGAGGGCATCTGTTGTTAATATCTGCCATCACCAAGCTACTTTACATTTGCATTAAATGGATTTCATCATATTGGTTTTAACCAATTTCTCAATATAATCAGGGTCTAATGTATGCTGATTCAAACTCAGATCATGTTACAGTGCCCTTATACTTGTTCCATCTTTGAATTATGCTTTTCATATTCCTTTATTTGATTCTATGAGTTGTTAATGACAGTATTTATTAATATTATATTTGGAGGTATCTTATTAGAGACTCAACACGTGTCCCTCCAGACTGACCGTGACCTACCACTAATTCCTAGAAGGACTATGTTAAATTATTTTTCCGTGATGCAGTTCACATGGCTGTCAAGTCTTCCTAACCAGCTTTGTTACTCTCCTTCTGTTAATTTTGTTAGACCTGCATCTCATTTATTCATTAGGTTTCCATTTTGTACTGAAGAAAAATGAACTTATTTGGCCTGATTTGTTTGCCTCAAATATATTTGGCTCCACCATGATAGCAGATGGGTATAAAAACACATGCACGTATATACTTTGCTTCTTTTCTTGGCAAGTGAATTAGTCCACAACATTTTCTGTAGCCCATCTCACATTTAACGTCACAGAAGGGATTCATCTTTTGGCAATGAACATTAGTAGCCCAAAGAAGGGGGTCATAAATCCCATTTTCATTTTTTATTAAAATCATACTATGTCAGGGTGTAATTTTCATTTTGTGATACAGTGTAATTTATTCAGTGACCTTGGACCATGTTCCTTTGCTAATCTGAAATGTTGAATCAGTGTACTAACGATTTCTGCAACTTACACAGTTTCCTTTAATATAAGACCTTAAAAAGTTCAGTTTTTAGCTGAATACTCATTAGTGGAAGAAATAATGTTGGCAAATTTTAAGAGGAAAAGCAGAAGCCAGTGAAAACTTTTTAAAAATGAAACAGAATTCATGAGTTACACAGGAAAATATATTTTTTTTCCTTTTATGAATCCATTGTCTTAAAACTGAATATCATTCTAGTACACCCTCATTTAATTAGCCTCTTGAGTTTCAGTCACTGACCACCGTACTATAACTAATTGCTGAACAAACATGAAAAACAGATTAAGGGCAATGTATGAATAACTAAAATGGCTAAACTTAATAGTTTTAGATAGTAATTTCGGGTTTTTTTCTAAATAAATTGTAACCATTGTAATAACATTTTTCCTAAACCCATCCTTTATTGACACAGGTTCTGAAGCAATGTAGTTTGAAAAAGTGAAAAAAAAAAAAAAAAGATAGTTACTTTGGTGGCTGAGGGTGATGGCTGGATAATGGCTCTAAACTGTGGCCAATGTGGTCCATCTTATGGTACAGGCTTGTTACCACTAACATACCAGCCCTGAGTCAATGTAAAGTTCAACCACCTTCTGTCAATCTCCTGTCTTGTTTTATGTCAATCTCATCTATTTGGAAAAACCCCAAACCCAAACTAATCCTTCAGTCAGCTTTCCCTTCTAATCTCAAGCAACAGATCCTTGGTGGAAAAAACTATTTTTACTATCTATAGTCTCATTATAAAAATAAGATAACAACCTAAAATTAGATATTGTGTGGATATGTATTAGTGCGTCAAAACTGTGAGCTATGTTAAACTATTGGTCAAACTATTAGTTAAGTTGTATGATTAGTTTAGTTTTTAAGACATGCATTTTTATTTTTTTAGCAACATATAATAGAAGAGAAAATAAAATTCAGATTGCCTTTTTTGTAGTAGACCAAAATATTGTTTCCTAAAACACGTTTCAAGTATGCGTATGCATCACCATTTATAATGTCTTACCGTGGTTCACAGTTAAAAGACTGCACTGATCAAGAACCACACTGGTGAGAATGTGGAGCAGCAGGGATGCTCAGACACTGCTGGTGGAAATGTAAGACGGTGTAGCCACTTCGGCAACAACTACTTTCTTATACACATATACGAGCCAGATGATTCAGCAATTCCACTTTGAAGCATTTACATAAGAAAAATGAAAACATATGATCTCAAAAATATTTGTACTTGAATGTTCATAGGTGCTTTATTTATAGCAGGCGAAGTACTAGAAAAAAACCAAAATGTTCATCAACTCATGAACTGATAAACAATTTGTGGCATATCCATTCAGTGGACTGTCTTTCAGGAATTAAATATTCTAACTATTGACACATGGAGCAACATAGTTGATTCTGTAAAGCATTACGCTATGTTCAAGATGATAGCCAAAGAACAAAATATGTTATATTATTCCACTCACATGAAATTCTAGAAAAGGCAAAAACCACAGTGACAGAAAGATCAGTGGTTGCCAGGAACTAGGGGGGAGGTAAGCGTTTTGTATACAAAAGGGTATAAGGCAATTCTTGGGTTAATGGAAATGGTCTATATCATGATTTCAGTTGAGAATACACAACTGTACACATTTCTGAAAACTAACCAAAATGTACAGTTAAAATTAGTGAATTTTATTGTGTATAAAGTAAATCTCAATAAGGCTGAGTTTAAAGACACTGAGAAATAAAGATATGTCTTTTAAACAGATATATTTAGATGCTTGAAATTGCCAAAAATATACTCCCTGGTAACTAGAGTATTCCTAGATTTCTTAACTGTTGCTATTAAATGTGAGTAGTGTATAGTAACTTTTTGCTACACTTTACAATTTCCTCTATTTCATATGATCTTTTCCTTAATTCATCTTCCATTTATGTAAATATAAGTATACTACATAAGAGTAAACCTTAACAATTCTGAATATAATAAATAGAGGGGATTTCAATTTTTCCTATAAGGTGTGTGCATGTGTGTGTATTTTTTTTTTCTCCCTAAAATCAAGAAAACCATTGTTTCCTCTTTTCTTTGGCATGATGTTTTGTGGGCTTGTTTTTACTTGTGTGAAAGTTGCATTAGATAATATGTCAATTTAAAAATTAGTCTTCTGGAGAGAAAGTATTATCAAATAGATTTCCTATGACAATAGGTTCAAAGGGTAATTTTCTGGTTATTGATCTTTTCCAGAAAGAATTTCTTTGTAATTATTTCTCCTTTTTCCCACTGAAGATTGCTTCAACCTTTTCCTTAAAGAGTTCCTTAGAGTCTATCCATCTTCCACCTACTCCTCTTCCATAACAACTGATTCCAGGAGAGTCTGAATAGCTGACGAAGCAATAATCATCCTGTAATAGTGAAGACTCTTTTCAGGGGAAGATCACATGGTACTGCGAGCTGTTCGTTCAAATAAGTAGGCAAAACTGAACAGTATCTGCCTTCGAACAAGAACGTTTCTGTGAAAACCAATCAACTGGGACTCACAACTATAGATGGCTTGGCAAAAATCTAGGTATAGTAAAATTAAACATCTAAACTAGCTAATGATTTGTATGTCTTAAGAGTATAAAAAATGTATGTGTGTACCATTTAGCTTTCCTTGTTTTGGTCTTTACTGTGGCACCCCATAGGCACAGACTGTGATGTTGACTATGTTGTAACAAAGTTCATACGCTATGGAATTGCATCTGCAGGTCATTAAAAGATGCCATATAGCACTTTTGATAGAAAGTTTTGACTATTTTAATATGTAGTTTATATTTTGAGTCAATGTCTTTGTGTAACATTTTAAACAATATAAGAACATACGGCCACAAAATGCTGAATAGAAACTTTATTTCTTCTAATTGCTTATACAAGTCTTAAAACACCATATGACACAAAGTTGTTGAGTTATGACACTGGCAGCAAATGGCTGTGTTGGGGACATGGATGCCCTCTAATAATGGGTAGGTTATCCTAGCATATGGTCTCTGATAAACATGCCTGAATTTGTCAAGATGCCACACTGTATACAACAGGATCACTTTCATGGGGATTATGTTCTAAAGTAGGCAGAAAACTCTTGAAAAGGTAAAATTAATCCATTCATAAAGTAGATGTATGGTTAATAGAATACAATCTAGCATGGTCTTACCTATGAAAGTCTAGCCAGATCTCTAGACATCTGAACTATTTGTGCCAGTAAGATACTATCACATCTCTAGGACCGAATAGTAGAGAGAGTCCTGGAAGGTTTACTGAATATTTTTTTAAATAGTATGCCTCCTTAACACATTTTAATAGATATATTTGTTGATATTAGGAATAAATGAAACATGAAGTTCCACCTTATAAGAAGACAGACACTAAAATAGGGACAACCTAAGAAAAACTGTACACATAATTCTGCTCCACTGTATTTCTCTTTGATTATCTGGAAGGGAAAGTAGCTTGTGTAAGAATAAGAACACCAAAGGATTTATATCATTGCACTTTTTACTCATAAATGCAGTTTTGATCAAGTTGATCTAAAAATGAGTAAGTCCAATAGGCAGGGAATTTTGCTGTAGAATCAAGACTCCAACACAGAATTAAAAGATTTCGAAGAGTTAATACGAAGCACAATTGGGAATCAATATTACATTTATCAATAATCACAGTCAAAATAATAGCGCACTGGGGCACCTGGGTGGCACAGCGGTTAAGCGTCTGCCTTCAGCTCAGGGCGTGATCCCGGCGATCTGGGTTCGAGCCCCACATCAGGCTCTCCCGCTATGAGCCTGCTTCTTCCTCTCCCACTCCCCCTGCTTGTGTTCCCTCTCTCGCTGGCTGTCTCTACCTCTGTCAAATAAATAAAATCTTTAAATAATAATAATAATAATAATAATAATAATAATAGCACACTGCCTCTGGTATGTATGTTCTTTTGTAGGATAGGAAGTATGAAAAATCTTTTTGAATGTTTATAGATTCTTCAAGCTTGATCTTCATATTTTATAAGAAACCTATGTGTGGATCACACAAGTAGGTCTGACACTGCAGAAGTATGCATCTAAATGAAGGTAAGAGATGCTAGTGGATGAGGTGATCAAGGCAGGGGTAGGAATGTCAGAACAGTAGACATACCACTTCTCAGTTTGATGCGTCTGCTGTTGCACCTCATTTGTCCAAAGAGCCCCAACCTTTGGACACACTATGGTCAGTAAATTCATTAATAGTAGCTTTAAATCTTAGCTGATGGGGTGCTGAACACTTTTAAATTGGTCCCATGTTAGCTATGTAGGCACTAGTTTAGAGAACTCCTTTCTCTGCTGGAGTACTGAAGCTCACCAGGGTATATCTAAACACGCTGTAAGAGCAGCACAGATGGAGACAAAGTTAGGAAAAATAACTATTTCTTTCTTTTGTTTTTTTTTAAATATTTTATTTATTTATTTGACAGAGATAGAGACAGCCAGCGAGAGAGAGAACACAAGCAGGGGGAGTGGGAGAGGAAGAAGCAGGCTCCCAGCGGAGGAGCCTGGTGTGGGGCTCGATCCCATAACGCCGGGATCACGCCCTGAGCTGAAGGCAGACGCTTAACCGCTGTGCCACCCAGGCGCCCCAGGAAAAATAACTATTTCTAATATCCATTTCCCAATGCGGATTATTTCCCTTCTTCCTTCTCTTATTGGGATTTAACTAAGTCTTCCTAAAATAAATACTTTAATATCAATGATATTCAGAAATAATTTTATAAAATAAATGACATATATACAACCTCAGGCATGTACTTATTATACTCTTGTTATATTTTTTGTATGTGAATACACTAACGTAAATTATCAAAAACTGGAACAGTGTCTTTAATATATTTTGAACATGAAACACAGTCACCTGGCTAAATTTTTTGACGTTTATAAAGCTACATTTTATATGGCCACATTTCTCTATACCTGTGACACATCCAACCATTTCTCAGCCCTAGCACCTAAGTGTGTCCATTATTACTAATTTCATAAGTATCCTGCTAGAACTCATCTAGGGAAAAATAATTGAATTTGAATAAATTCATATCCCCCTGTTAACACAATTATAAAAATAGCATTCTATGCCCATCATTTCCATTGCTCTAAACATCTTGCTAAGTTAAGAAAAGATTTTCTCATATTAGTACAGAGTGTCTTTATTTTTTTCATCTGCATAATATGCCATCATATGTTTGTCAACTGTTATTTACAAACGATACTACATCATGTCATACGTGTATACCTAGATTTGTAGCATAAATTTTCAAAAGTGGAATTTCTGAGTCAACAAATACATGGATTTTTAATACTGATAAATATTGCCAAAATTTTCTATAGGGATTATATCAATTTACACTTTTTTTAGTAACGTACAAGAAAACCTTTCCTCTGCTTGACCACTATCATCCTATTATAACATGGGTATAGCAGAAAGAGTACTAGGTTTGGACTTTAACCAATTCTGCTATTGGGCAAGTTCTTTAAATTTTAATTTTCTCATCTATAAAATAAGGTACATAGCAAAGTTATTATAAGAATTAGGTAAGATCATTATATAAACTGTTGAGTACAGTACCTGTCACGTAGTTAATGCCAAGTAAATAGAAACAATAATTCTAGTGCAGAGGACCATTGGGGAAGGGAGAGAAAACTGAATGGAAAGAAATCAGAGCAGGAGACAAACCATGAGAGACTCTGGACTCCGGGAAACAAACTGAGGGTTACAGAAGGGAGGGGGCTGGTGGTATGGGGTAACTGGGTGATGGATATTAAGGAGGGCACGTGTTGTGATGAGCACTGGGTGTTTTTTGCAACTAAGGAATCACTGAACACTACATCAAAAAACTAGCAAAACAAAATAAAAAACCTAAAAAAAAAAGAAACTATCATTCTTTTCTCTAATTTTTAAATTAGGATATATATTATACTTTTTCTCTTAATTCAAGAACTACTTTTTATATGGCTTTTCATTTTCTTTCTTTGTTGTTGTTTTATTAAGTATTTTAATTCCAGTATAGTTCACATAAAGGATTAGATGTGGCACACACACACACACACACACACACACACGAATATTATTCAGCCATAAAAAAGAATGAAATCTTGCCATTTGCAACAACAGGGATGGCTATTTATTTTTATTAGCTAAAACAACCATTATATTATCTTACAAACTAATAGTATTTAGTTAACCTAGGAATACAAACACGCCCCGAGCACTCACTCTGCCTTTTTTAAGGGAGTAAACAGAAGCCAAAGCATAGCACAGTAAACTAGGGAGCACCAAATGTAAGACTGAAAAAGTGACATAGAAAAACACAAGAGTTTCTGTTTAAACATGGGATATGAAATTCATGTCAACCATTTTTGTTCTAAAAAAAACACGACAAAAAAAAAATAAAAATAAAAAAAACACAACAACAAGAGTAAGTAGAGGGGCACCTGGCTAGCTCAGTCAGTAGAGCACACAACTCTTGATCTTTGGTCATCAGTTTGAGTCCCATGTTGGGGATAGAGATTACTTAAAAAAAAAAAGAGAGAGAGAGAGAGAGAGAGGGAGAGAAAAAATAGCTAAAAATTATTTCTTTTAGTAAAATATATAAGGAAAAAATATGGTATAGGAAAACAGAAAATAACAGTTGTTCATCAATGATGTTGAGAAATTAATATGCAATAATATTAATTATAAATTATATAAATGAACTAATATTATAAACAGATGCCATATTGCTAATATTAATACATAAATAAATAATACAATACAAATACACATTAACATTAATACATAAGTAAACATAAAGATAATAAAATAAGTATTAATAATATTATGTATTATTAATGAAAATAATATTTTAAAACTAGAAACCAAGGGAACAGTGGTAAGTTACTCAGCAGGTGGGAGAAAGCTGAAACTGATCCTAGCAATGGGAAAACAGAAGCAGCAAGTTTTCTCATAGCCTAAGACAGAAAATTATACACACACACACACATTACATATATATGTGTACATACATATATATATGTATGTATATAATAAAATGTATGTATGTAACTATACATATGTAATACATATATTGAGTAATATTCCATTATATATATAATGATATATAGAGAGAGTAATATTCCATTATATATCATTATATATATTCCATTATATTGGAGTAATATGGAATATTACTCAGCCATTAAAAAAGAATAAAATCTTTCCATGTTGTTACATAGATGGATCAAAAGGGTATAATGCTAAGTGAAATAAGTCAATCAGAGAAAGACAAATACCATATGATTTCACTCACATGTGGAATTTAAGAAACAAAACAAATGAACAAAGGAAAAAAAGAGACAAACAAACAAACAAAAAACAGGTTCTCAGATATAGAGAACAAACTGATGGTTACCACAGGGGAACTGTGTGGGGGGATGGATGAAGTAGGTAAAGGGGATTAAGAGCACACTTATCATAATAAGCACTGAGTAATAGGTAGAATTGTTGAGTCACTATATTGTACACCTGAAACTAACATAACATTATACATTAATTACACTGGAATTTTAAAAAAAATTAAAAATCTGTTCTTTCCAAACACTCACTTCTTATTTCTTAGATGGCTCTGTTCCCTTTATTTCTATTTGACCTAAATATCTGTATGTCTTTAATTATCTTTTAGTTTTCAGTCTGTATTTGTATTTGATTTTCATTATTGATACTAATTTTAAAACAAATGAGTTTTGGATGCACTGTAAGTCTAACATAGGTAGCTTCTGTCTTGAACCTCTTTCCTGACTGACACCGATATCATTCTATAAAGCTGAAGCTGCCAAGAATAGGAACGAGAACTTTCAAAGCATCAGAAGAATCTAAGAGACATCTTTTCTCCCAGATTTGGGGAACTCATTATTTCTTCTCATTTAAAGAAAATGATGATCATGACAATGATGATGAAAACAGTGACTGGTAATGATGACAATCATAAAGATAAGCAAGAACTAGTAATAGTAGTAGTAGGGGTGGTAGGAGTAGTGGTAGTAGTAGTAGTAGCAGTAGTCAGGGTGCTGGTGGTGATAGTAGTAATGGTAGTGGTAGTAATAGTAGTAGTGGTGGTAGTAATAGACGTAGTGGTGGTGGTGTTAGTAGTAGTAATGGTGGTGGTGATGGAGGTAGTGGTAGTGGTGGTAATAGTAGAAGCAGTGGTGGTGGTGATGGAGGTAGTAGTGATGATAGTAACAGTAGCAGTAATGGTGGTGGAGGTGGTGGTGGTGATAGAAGTAGTGGTGGTGGTATTAACAGCAGCAGTAGTGGTGGTGGTAGTAATGATGATGGTGGTAGTAGTATCTGAAGCATAACAGTTTCAACAGCGGCAGCAGCAAGTACTCAATACTGGGCATTCGATCATGTCTTTCCCACATCATCCTATAAACATCCTTTAATTAATTGACTCATATATTAACTTGTCAACATCCAACTAATTTTGAACTACTAAATGGAATTTTATACACAAATGAAGATAATGAAGTTTCAAGAGATTATGTAACTTAATCCAAAGTTACCAGGGGAATTCATTGGCAGAGTTCAGACCTTGGTCTGACTAAAAAATCCCATGCTCTTAAACTCCTCTGTATCTTAAGTTTCATGTTTTACAAACTACCCCATCAAGATTTTCCACCTTTATAAAGATAGGAAGAAAACAAGTTGTGTCTTCATTTTTTCCCAAAGTTCCTTAAAGATCCCAATATTATATTGGGACTGTTCCTGGCATGTCATACACTCAAGAAGTATTTAGTAAAAGTTAAAGAATGAGAAATCCATGTCATTCATTTTTATTTGCTTCAGTAAGCCTATTAAACACCTTGCACAGTAAGTGGCCACAACAGTGGACAGAATTAGATGACTGGGAGAACTGATTTGCTCTATACGTCCACCCTGTTGGAATGTGGTGCTGTTAATATTCAATTAGTTGTTACCTGTATCTCAAAGAAGGTGAGTAGATAGTGTTAATGACATGGTAGTAAATATGTAGTTTACTCTTTATGTGTTGTTCTGATAGGTAATATTGCCAAATATTATAATCTGTTCACATTGATAAGCTATTATTGATTTCGTCTTTTAAATTAAACCTTTTTTGTTTGCTTGCTTATTTTGTTATCAGTGGTGAGATCTGATGTTTGGGGATTTTCAAAGATAAAGAAACAGTTCCCAAGAGGGCAATCTAGTTCAAGTAAAGTAAGAAAGATGAGGTCTATCTGTCCACAGCAAAGCAATTCAGAATTAAGACTACTTCCCCAGCTGCTGAAGGCAAATCAGCCACAGGGACACATATAGACAATGCAACAATACTGTATGTTGCTGTGCCTTTGCGAAGGGATATTAATATGTTGGACAAGTATTGAATACTTATGGTATATATCACAACATTTTATAAAATACATGCTTGTCCATTTCACAAATGAGAAAACTAATATAATACAGAGTGACCAAACTCTATAGCAATCCAGGATAGAGCTGACTAGAGATCCAAAAGCACTCCTGGTTATAAAATAACAATACAACATGTGCACATATTTAGCCCTTCGTTAGTTACGTCTGTTAAAATTGCTTTCAATACAGTTTCTGGCATGAGATGGGAGGGGGGAAAAAAGCAGCCAACAGGAAATAGAAAGCCTTCTAATCTGATAACATTTTCTTAAAAATGAAAAAGAGTTACAATAGGCAAACTTGAAAAAAATTATACAAACACAAAAAGCAATTTTCTTAGATACTTATTTTCAGCCTTGCCCCTGTTATTTTATTACTGAGTTAGAAAACAGCTTCTTTCTTCACTCTCTATTTTTGTTTTGAGCTGGATTCTAAAGTCAAGGTGCTGTGATGTGAGTGGGGCAGGGGAACCTACTATTATTAAAGAAAAAAAAAAAAAAACAGCACATGGCCCTAAAATCTAACCCTTGGATCACCAGGGAAAAACACTTAGAGAGTGGAATCCTATCTTTAAGACAATCTGGTCCTGGGGCCTCAATTTATAGGTGACTGAACTGAGGTCCAGAAAAAGTGAGCATATGCTAGTTAGCATGCAGGCTAGTTACGTGCTGTACATTACACAAATTCCCAAGCTACTGGAAATCAACCTAAACAATTACTTAAAGCCATAGATCAGAAAAGAGTACTGGGGCACCAAAGAATGGCATTCAGCCCAGTTCTGTTTCTGACAGAAGCATAAAGGATTTTTATTTATTTATTTTTTTTTTTTTGCAAATCATGGTAATAGTCCAAAACTGCCACTAACCTCTAAAGAGCTATGTTCTCAAGCCATTACAGATAAATCATTATATTTTAAACCTAATTAAATTTCTGACTTCTTTACTTCTTGAGGTAGTCAAGTGTTTATGGTTAGCTTCCTAGGAAGTAGATACTAGGTAAACAAAGATGAATAAAAAGCCTTTGGTCCTTCAGCTCAAGAAATTCATTCTGTGGTCTGGAGACAGATTTTTATAATACAGTGAATGATGGGAGTTGAAGAGGGCAGTAATCTAGCCTGAAGACAGGGGGCCGATTAGGAAAGTTGCCGAACCTCCTTCGTCTTATAAACTTCGAGAAGCTATTTCCAGCTTTGGCTGGTCTGGCCCTGTCTATGTTCTCCCTAGGTAAAGCTCTCATTATTTAATAAGCCAAAATGATTTATTCCTATTCAACTTTCCTAGGCTTTTTAATTATTCCTCACATATCTGAGAATGCCAGCTCTGGAGAGGCCAAGCTTCCCTTTCGGAATGCGTGCCTATTCTCTAACTGGGCCTTACAGAGATAAGGATAGATCAAACCTTGCCCCAGAAAATATTGACCTGGAAACCTTTTCAATAAGAAAGAGAAAACAGTCTTTCCCTTACATGGTTTCAGAAGGCCCTTAATTGCATCCTTTTAGCATGTTGGAGGATTTTTCTAAACATATAGACAATGAGGCTAATAAGACAGACGGTAAGGCATATAATTGTGTAGAAATATAACCATATTTTAAGTAGTCTTTTGATTACCTGTTTGTTTCCTTTTACTGTACCCTCCTACTAAATCAGACAGTCAGAATGTGGGCATAAAACATACTCAAAATACAGGCCCAGTATTTTAGATATGCTCTATAGAAGGAGGATGGAGAACGGAATGACAAACTCCAACGGATGACCCATTCAAATATTTAAATATTGAATGCATTATGATTGACATTCCATCTGAAGGCATTTGGTCCCAAATTCCAGTGCCTTTTACCAAAAGGAATCAATTCACAAAATGTTCAACGCATTCTCACGGTGCCTGACACTTTATCACGAAGCTCTACCATCAGAAAAGTTATCTACTACAGCCATCGTGCGAAGATCTGCTTTCATTTTGAATTAAGTTTGAATACATGAAAACAACTCTTTTAAAGAAATAAAAGAAACTCGTTGGTTGAGATTTCACCTAGAATGGCCTAAAGGTTGCAGAATATTATTCCTAGGAATATTCTTTCTTTAGTTTCTCTTTGGGGAAAAAAAAAATTGGTTAATCAGTTGTAGCCATGAGATATGTGTGTATAACTACCTTTTATTAAAAGCTTAGTATGTACCAGGTTCTGTGCAAAACCCTCACTTTATAAGCTTTTTTCATTTATTCCTTTCAACAATGTTATAAAGTTTTATTACCTCCACTTTTAGGTGAGGAAACCAAGATTTAAGAAGTGTAAGGAACTTGTCCTGGATCAGTTACTTAGTGGCTGTGTGGTAGTAGAGGGATAATATGAAACCAGTGGTCTGACTCCAAAGACAGGGCTTATAATTTCCCCTTGCAGTCAAGAAAATAAAGGGGAAAACTTCCTTCCCATCGTAATGAATGGCTGAAACTGAATGATCAAGGAAACCTCAGAGATGATCTTGACCACTGTCGTTATCTTACAGGTAAGAAATTGCCTTTAAACTTCTCTTTTTAGGGGTGACTGGGTGGTTCAGTTGGTCACGTGTCTGACTTTTTTTTTTTTTTAATTTATTTGACACAGAGAGAGAGAGAGAGCACAAGTAGGCAGAAAGGCAGGCAGAAGGAGAAGGAGACGCAGGCTCCCAGCTGAGCAGAGAGCCCGACGTGGGGCTGGATCCTAGGATCCCAGGATCATGACTGGAGCCGAAGGCAGACACTTAACCGACTGAGCCACCCAGGCACCCCGTAAAGCGTCTGACTCTTGATCTCAGCTTAGATCTTGATCTCAGGATCGTGAGTTCAAGCCCTGCATTGGTGCCTGCTTATAAACAAACAAACCAAAAAACGTCTCTTTTTTCTTCTATGGACATAGCATAAACTATAATAATCTACCTATATGACCAGGAAGATTACAGCTTATTTCAATAAATACTGCTTAAATCCTCTTGCTTTATTTATTTATTTTTTTAAAAAGATTTTATTTATTTATTTGACAGAAAAAGAGAGAGAAAGAGAGATACCACAAGTAGCCAGAGTGGCAGGCAGAGGGAGAGGCAGGAGCAGGCTCCCCGCCGAGCAGAGTCTAATCCGACGCGGGGCTTGAGCCCAGGACCCCTGGATCATGACCTGAGCCAAAGGCAGACGCTTAACTGAGTTACCCAGGTGCCCCAAACCTCTCGCTTTAAAAACAAATTCAAAGATGTAAAAAATATAATAGCTTCCTAAGAAAACAACCATTTATATTGCTCTGTGGCCTCTTCCAAGCTGTACATATAACAAATAATGTACACAGTAGAGAGGATCATATCATCATTCTGTGTATTACTTTTCTCACAGTATACAGTTTTCCATGTATCTGGATAGTCTGCACATTCATCATTTTAATGGCTATGTAATATTCCATCAAGCTTATGTACCATAAAACTAATTCACTTTTGTTATAGAACCTCTAACTTTATTTACTAAATGTAAACTAAGTTTGTGTGAGCATGTATTAGAAATTGCTAGACATATTTTCAATGAAAAAAATCACTGCAGAAATAGGCAGATTGTTATCTATGTTCCACAAACCAGATTTGAGAGAAATGCTTTAATGAAATGCATAGAGCTTTATTTATTCTGATTTGAAACTTTGAGGTCTGGAACAGCAATTCTGTGTCTGTCATCTGTGATACAGATTATTGTTATTATGATTATATATGAAGCTTTGTGGATGCACCCTGCACTATCTGAATATATCATAAAGTAGATCTCTGCCCCCAAATGATTATGAATAAAAAGAAAAAATGGGTAAAGTACAGATAATTGTGAACATTGAACAGAGATGCATTTTAGTAAGTGAAGACTTCATAGAAATTGTAAGACTTGGAGAATGATTTTAAATGGGAAAGGAAAGATCCTAGATAAAAAATAAATGTATAATGATGGCATCCCTAGGCTTATTTTTAACCAGGTGATGGACTTGACAGCGCTTCCCTCAGGCACATGATTTAACTTCTTCAATTCTCTATTATAATCTGAGAGGACCTTATCTGCCTGGTGTGGACAATTTAACTCTCAAACGACTAGCTTCCCTGCTTATATACTCCCAATTAGACTCTACTTTCCCTGAGACATTAGCATCTGTGATGCTGCAGTTAACTTCTAATATATGTATCATGAGCTACTAATCCTTCTAGAAGAGGTGTCAATTTCCACTTGCTGAAATTCAAAAGGTCAAGGGAATAAGGGGAAGATGATGATGCTGTAGTCACTGAGACTGAGTGATAAGAAAATGTTTCATAAAGAAATTAGTATTTGATCTGAGTCCTGAAGAATAACTAAGATATAGAAAAGCTATCAAGAAGGGATAGGACGACATCTTACACAGGGAAGCGTGGAGGCATGAAACATCACGCATATCTTACATGGTATTTATAATATCTTTAAACATAAATTAATATACATATAAATGTTTACAAATGGATTCTTGATATTACATCAAAATACATGCATATTAAAAAAACACATGGAATGTTCAATGTGATACACCTTATTAATGGTGCAGTTAAATGGGCTGTACAAAATTGCAATGAATGTGCTGCATTAATGAAATGTTTCTATAAATCCTTGCATATGCATCTGTGATCATTGCCTTAGATGAATTATACCTCTGATTTTCACTGAATAAATCACATTTAACATACCCTGTAAAAAACAAGCCAGCGTGCTATAGGATCTGTTAGTAGTTCACTAGGGCTAGAGGATAGGATGGATACTGAGAAGAGAATGAGGGAGGAAAGAACTGAGGAAGGAAGGAAGGAAGGAAGGAAGGAAGGAAGGAAGGAAGGAAGGGAGGAAGGAAGGGAGGAAGGAAGGGAGGAAGGAAGGAAGGAGTAGGGGGAGGAAGGAAATGAGAGTGGGAGGGAGGGACAGAGGAAATGCATTTGGAGAGAGGTCCTGGTCATTCCAGACATCTCAGCTATATTATTTTCCTTTTGCGCTTATAACAAATTACAACAAATGCAGTAGCTTAGAACAATACAAGGTTTTTCTCTTACAATTCTGAAGGTCAGAAGTTTAAAATCAGAATCACTGAGCTAAAATCAAGGTATCAGCAGGTCTGGTTTCTTCTTGAATCTCTGAGGGGAGAATCTATTGTGTTACTTTTTCCAGCTTGTAATGTCTGCCTATATGCCATAGCTTATAGCTTTTTCCTCCGTCTCCAAAGCTCATCACTGAAATCTCAGCTTCTACCATCATATCACCTTCTCTTTTTCTGTAGTAGGCTCTCCCTCTGCATTCACAAAGTCCCTTAGGCTGTATAATATATTCACAGGTTCCAGGAACCAGGGGGTGGACATCTTCACATTATTATAAACAGGAGGCATTATTTAGTCTACCACTCCAACAAAGTTCATTCTAAACTGGTCACCCCCAGATAATTTTAGCCACAAGAGTGAAATCAGCTGCACCATCCCAGATCAGAACAGCACAGTTAGCCAAGGCTAAATTATCAACCAGTAGGATATTGAGCTTTAAAAAAAAAAAAAATGATTGCTGTTTTAAGCTACTAAGTTTTGAAGTGGTTTGTTATGCAGCAAAAGCTCACCAATACGGGCCAAAAAAAAAAAAAATCAATTTTCTAAATTTCTGTGTGAGGAAATTGTGGAGTCATCCAGGTAGCCAAATTGGCATTTAAAATTATGGATCCTGACTTGAGCTAGGCATTTAATATCAATTAATTGAATTTTAACCTAATACGCAAAATGCATGAATTCGATTTCTGAAATATGAGTTCATATTAGCAGCACCATGCTCACCACCTAATGGGAACAGCACGGGACTTTGAGATTCTCCTACTCCTAAAGACTTAATTACAATTTCTCTCTCATGAAAGGGTGAGTCTGATACTTCCAGAAGAATGTACTCTTTGACAATAGAGATTCTAGTTTCAGCTTCTGCAATCCAGCTCAGAGCCCTACCTCGAGAAGTTATTGTGAGGATACAGTGAGATATAGCATATAAAGAACTTTGTTAATAACAGAGTCAGACACCAAGTAAAATGCCCAGTAAGTCTTATCTGTTATTATCATCTCTTCACAGGGCTTGCTCACAATTGAGAGCTCATCATCACCCAGAAAGCCACAGGCTACTCCCTACTGTGGAAGCTTTAGGAGTGCCTTATGCCTTGTGCATAATTCCAGATAGCACTACTTTCTTTGACTCTTTTTTTTTAATTTTATTTTAACTTTATTTAAATTCGATTAATTAACATAAAGTATTATTTGTTTCAGGGGTGCAGGTCTGTGATTCATCAGTCTTATATACTCAGTGCTCATTAAAACCTACCCTCCACAGCATCCATCACCCAGGTACCCCATCCCTCCATCCTCCTCCCCTCCAGCAACCTGCAGTTCCTTTCCTATGATTAAGTGTTTCTTATGGTTCTTTAACTTTCTAAAAGGGACAGTTCTCTTGTATCATCCTTGCTTTGAGAGCTTCCCTGTGTCATGCTAATTATTCAAAGAATTAGAATAGTTGAAAAAGAAGTGAACTAGGCTTCTAGTCTTAGATCTGCTACAAACTAGCTTTGTAAATTTTAACAAGTCACTTAACCCTCTCTATGTCTCACTATCCGTGGGTTCTAATACTTATTTGATCTGCTTCACAGATCAATTGAAATGATCAAATGATCAATCAATTAATCAAGCAATTAATCAATCAAGCAGATAAACTGAGCACTAATTATGGCATTGGCAATGTACTGGTTATTCTAAAAAATTAGAAATAAAGTACTGCCAGGCCCATCTTTACAAGGTGTATCCTTTGTTTTAGTCCATTCGGGCCTCTCTAACAGACTACCATAGACCTGGTGGCTTACAAACAAGTTTATCTCTCCCAGTTCCCAGAAGATGGTAACTCCAAAATCAAGCAAGGTCCAGGAGATTCAGAGTCTGATGAGAGCCTACTTCCTAGTTCACAGATGTCCTCCTTTACCCTGTGTCCCCACATGGTGGAAGGGGTGAAGTATCTCTCTGGAGTTTTCTCTGGGCTGTTTTTCTCTGGGCTATGCCCTCATGATCCAATCACCTCCAAAGGCTTCCAAATACCATCTCATAGGGGATTAGGTTTTAACATGTGAATTTGGGATAGATACAAACATTCAGTCTACAGCACCCCTGCTCATGCACACACGATGGATTCTTGTCTCTGTATTAGTAATAATGCCCAGAGAAAAACAAAATGCACTTCCTAGACTCTCTGGGTATATCCCAAAGTGGCCTGCTATAAACACAAACATTTTACAGTCTACCTTTGAATATTGAAAATCTGTTCAGAAGCGTGACAGTGAGCACACATTTATAATTTTTCCTTCTTCGAACTTATAAGAATTAGAGGAAAAGGGTTAAGGGGGGGGGGCTCTCAACCATCAAAGACAAAGAGAATATTAGGAGAGGAAATGACCACAATCAAGACATATTTAAAAAACTGGAAGCTAGAAGCAGATGGACAATTCTTCACTGACATAGCAGATGAAGGAAGAGTGAGAATCTTTAAGTGGAAGCCAAGAAATAAGGGGATGCCTATTACAGAACCCAGGAAAGTTTCTGAAGTAATAGGCAGCAGATATCTCTAAAGATTTAATTTGGATAAAGACATAAAGATTGACTGAAAGCCTATATATGGTTAGATCCCTAGATCCACTCCTCATAGTATGACCATTACACCCTCTGCCCAGTCTTCTACCCAAACATAGATACATACTAAAAAGAGACAATGCACTTATTTTCCAGAGTGTTTGAATAAGAAGGCTTCCTTCAGATTAGTAGTTCTCAACCAGGTTCAGTTTGCCTCCCAGAGAACATTTCTGTTTGTCCCAATTTGGGGGCCAGGGAGGATGGTGCTACTGATGTCTAGTGGGTAGAGGTCAGGGATGCTGCTAATACCCTATAATTCACAGGATGGTCTGAACAACAAAGAATTATCTGATCCCTAAGCAACAATAAGGCAGAAATTGAGAAGCCCTGCTGTAGAATATCAGAAAAAGCTGAAGGTGGTATGGAACACTAAATCAGAAGAATTAAATGAGTACCTGCACATTTAACTGTGAGATCTACATCTTTTGAATTATGAGAATCCCTTGGTTCCCCTTCCTCACCCAGCTCAACTCTGAGAAACCTGCTATTTGCTTTCTACCCTCCAGGCAGGAGATCATAACCTTCCCCCTAGGGACAACACTGTCTGGGAGAAAAGACCTACGGATTTCAACGGCAGGAGTCTCCTTCAGCTTACCACTCTAAGGTAAAGACTATGGTTTCCAATCAGAATTGTGATACCTTGTTCTTAAATATGAATGGACAGAAATGGATTGGCAGATATTGAGGAAGACTTTGACTTGAAAGATATAGACCAAAACTAAGAAACAAAACAAAACAAAAAGGAAAGACAGAGAAAACAGAAAATTGAAGAGAGGGCAATAAAGAAAAAAATGCGTAGTGTCATCACAGATGTAAGTTAGGCTACTGAGTCTATGAAGTCAGATCAAGATAATCAGAGATCCAGAGATCACAAAGGAACACTAAACATTCATAGATAATAGGAAGGAAATTTCCCAGAAACATTAAAGACAATGAATTGTTGCTTTTTGTTTCTTGTTTTGTTGTTTCTGGTTGTTTTGGTTTTTTTTGATACTGCCACAAATATTCACCAAGGCTTGCTCTTGTAGATTGGCAGCTGCTGGGTTTCTTCTTATTTCTGACATAAATATTATTTATATTATGCTTATTTGCATCTCATGTTATTCTACGAAGAATTTCATGCAAATAAGTCATAGAAATATTTTTGTATAAGTAATACTTATACAATATAGACGGGCAGGACAGAAGGAAAATCAGTATAAAGAAAAAAAAATACTTCAACCATAAGTCAACAGAAGAGTTACAGTTTAACTTCAAATTTACTATAGGTTTTCCTTAATTTTTTCAGTAAATTTGTTAAAAATGAATGAAAGGGCAGTGATAATCATCCTTGTTTGCGAAAACAAACTGACATGAAATTTCCCTTCTCTCCCTTCTCATTATATTTACTTAGAAAAACATTAGAAACCCCAATCTCCACAGCTTTTTGATTGGCATAGGGCTGAATAACATAAACTTCTACAGGGTACTGAATATGTGATTTGGTTTATACCAATTCCACTCATTCAACTCTTCGGGACAATTCTCACGCATGGCAACTACCCCCGTACCAAGACATTTTCTCCAAGCTGATGTTGGACACAATTCTGACAAAGCTCTCATACAGGGGTTATAATAGACCCATACGTCCATTTGTCTGATTCTTTTATTAGATGAGGGCCATCTACCACTAACCTTACGCATTCTCAGGGAGCCCGTAAGTCTGAAGCAGACTGTGCTATGAAGGACTGCTTTCATTAATAACGAACCTGAGCTTTGTACTTCAATAATACTTTTCATCTCAGAGTCTTGAAATGCTTTGCAATTTAAATGAATCAAGCCTTATAACACCCTTTGAGCTAGAGAAGACTTGTTTTTGAAATAGAAAATCCAAGGAATATATAGAGTCGGCTTTAAGTTTAAAAAGTGAAGTCAAAAATCACCTTTTCTCCCCTTTCCCTTATTTTCCGTGGTGTCCCACCTCTCTTCTCCCTTGCTCTCATTTCCACTTTCTCTGTTGTCTTCTTTTTTTCTTACCTCACCAACATTCCCATCTCAGATTCGCACCCAAACATGATGGAAGTCTTTCCGTATGAATCTAAACAAATCAGTGTGAGGTTGGAATTAAGGAGAGAAGCTCCTTTTCCCGCATAGCTTTCTTTACTCCATTTGGGAAGGTGGCTACATCGTCCTTTCCTTCTGCTAGCCTCCCTTCTCTGCCCACAGTCCCATTTACCAGAGGAGAAAGCAGTGCCCTATAATGAGTTCTGGCTTCTCCTTCCTCCCCACTGTCTCCTATTTGGATATGAAGCTCAGGCCGTGACTCTTCCATTCTCAGTGATGGGAAGAAAAGGTTATCTGGGGATAACCAAATCCCATTTCAGACCCTTCTAGTCACCCTATTCTGGTTGTTAAGCCTCGTGGTTTGGCAAAGCATTCAATGACTAATTAATAGTAACTGGGGATCAGATATCATTGCTTTTGGGGAAAAGGTCTCCTCACACTTTAGTCTGAGGAGAAAGAATTCTCTCTCTAGATCAGGGGTAGGCAAACTATAGTGGGTCAAATCTGGCAGAGGCCGTGTGATGGTTAATTTTATGTGTCAACTTGGAAGATATTTTTAGGTGAGATTTGCATTTAAATTAGTAAACTGAGTAAAGCAGATTGCCCTCCCTAATGTGAAGAGAACAAAAGGTAAGAGGAAGACTCTGTAGCATATGGCCTTTGGGCTTGAACTGCACATGGGCTCTTTTCCTAGGGTCTCCAGCCTGTGAGCTCTTGGATTTGAATTGCAGTATCGAACCCAGCATTTCCTGGACCTTCAACCTGTCCACATTTCCTGGACCTTCAGCTTGTCCATCTACCCTATAGGCTCTGGACTTGCCAGGCTCCATGACTACATGAACCTATACTTTAAAATAAAGTGGTTCTGTTTCTCTGGAGAAACCTGAAACTAGTAAAGACCTGTTTTGCAAATAGAATTTTACTGGAATATAGCCACTTCCATTCATTTATGTATGATCTATGGCTGCTTTCTCACTATGATGGCAGAGTTGAGTAGTGGCAATAGAAACATCAAATGACCCACAAAACTGAAAATATTTGCTATTCGGCCCTTTAAGAAAAGGTTTGCCAACCCCTGCTATAGGTGATTCCCTATCTCTCTCCTCACTAAGAAAATATTGGATGACTGGACACCTTCCCGGCCACTTTGGTCCTGCTGCTTTCCCTTATTCATTCTGCCTCCCAACTCTGGGCATGCCTTCCTCTATTTGAGCATTTAGGATTTGAAGGTGAGCTCCTTGAGGTCAAGCGCTTACGGTATTATTTTTTTTCAAATTTTATTCATAAATGGAATACAATAAATATCTTTTGAGGAAATAAATGGCTGAAATAATAGCAGCTGACATTTGCTAACTGAGACCCTACAATATGCCTGTCTTTATATTAAGTTTATTTACATACATTATCTCATTGAATTCAGACAACAGCTCGATAATTATCCCCATTTTGCACATGTAGAAACTGAGACTGAGGGAGGGCTATGACTTACCCACGGTTACACAGCCAGTACAATGCAGGCAGTCTGATCCCAAACCCAGACTCTGATCTACTAAACTATTCCTCCCTACAATGAATAAAGCTGCTACTGAGAAGCTCTGGGTCCACCTTACACTGGTTTCTGTGATATCCAATATTTTAACAAAATCAGGATAAAATACACGTTAGAATTCATGGTGCCTGATTAGTTCCTAATATACGTTATTTGGGGGAGCCAATCTATTAGCTTTCATCTTTACAAAAAAAGAAAAAAATATATAATAAAAACATTTTTTAAGGTAAATCAAAAACACATCTGCTTTGATGCCGTTGCTAGGATCCTCTTTTTATTATGCAGTGTGGTACCTGTGCCCTGTGCTCTGAGGACACCTGTGTCTCTCAGGCACAGCTGATGATCACAGGTACCTCATGAATGGAAAAGACCCAGCCAGCAACAGTACAAATTATCTCAAGCCTCATTTCTTTTCTTTCTGCTTTATGATGCCATGGTGCTGCAAACAACACACACAGAGAATTATTTACTTTTTGGTTCAGGTAGTTCCAAGTTATATTCATTTGATTTCAGCACATCAGAAAAATCTTCTGATCACTGGAGTCATCAGACATGAAAAAAGGCCTTTACGGTACCACATGAGTCCGCTGATGGTCCTGAAATTTCTGGGGGATGCTCTTACAGTAATAAGGAATTACCAGATCACATAAAAGCACTTATACTGACACATGTAAGAGTTACAAAACAGGATAGTGGCCCTTACTTTGCCACTGTTAGTGTGGTGGGGGTAGGAGGGGGGACAGGCATTGAGTAGACAACTAGGGGAATGAAGGGAAACTTCTTGGAGCCTATGGAATGCTGTCTCTAATGCTAATACCCACCCATTTTTAGGGCTGGCTATTAAAAAGCCAGTAACAACAAGAGGGTGATTACCAAGACCTGTGGCAGAAATGTTGGCAATCACTTCTAAGAAGTCGCTGTGATGATCTCTTTACCTATACTACCTGTAATCCAAGAGGAAGGAAATCTTTAATTCAAGGAAATTCCACCATCCATTATACAAATGAGTAGTTGAGGTTCAATGATAGAATTTTTCCAAGATCATTCAGCTAAAAAATGGAAAATGGGATATGAACTCGGTTTTGTCTGTTTCCTAAGTTTGTACTCATTTCACTATTCACAGTACTCCAGAATGGACAGAATTGCCAAGTTCTGTTTCGTGGAAACAGAAGACACTGTAGGATTGACAAATGAGTATGTTTGATGCCCCATGATGATTTCTTCCCAAAACTTCTGCTTAAAGGTTTTGAAGGAATAAAAATCTGTCCAGCCATCTATATGCCCCAAAATAGCCCTGAAATAAAATGTTACTGTGTTACCAGAGAGTCAAGGACTTATCTTCTAACTTTTTCTTCTGGTGACACTTTATAGCTCAGATAAGGAGAAATTGTTTTCTGCCTGGGCAGTCTAAAGAAAAGACCAAAGGTATCCAATTTAGAGATATAATTATGAACAGCTACAGGGGAAACATTAAAAAAATATATAGCCAGAAAAGTTCATAGTCCCAGTTTCTTTACTTACTATATACTTCTGGTAACTCTAAACTTTCTGAGCTTCCATATTGTAAAATGAAAATGAAAATCATAATACTGGCTCACAAGATAGCTAATAAGAGAGATGTAATAGTATAACGCGATAGCTATAAAGTACAATACAAATGTTAGTTACTGCTATTTTAATTTCAATACCATTTTTATTGTATTAATATAACATTTGTCTTATAGCTAGGAGACCACAGAAAGTAGGAGTTGGCAGAGAAAACACTGCTAGAGAAGAATATAAGATTCAAACTCATTCCACTTAAGACTTAAATAATACACTTAATTTGTTTTTCTATAAAACAGATTGATGTTTCAAATTTAACATTTCACCAGGAAAATATCACTAAATTCTTGGGTCTGAAACAGTACCGTGAACGCTCAGCATTGCAACGGTCCCTTGGAAAAAAAATATATTATTTAGGGAATGCTCTTAAAGCAGGGAAGAGTTTTATTAGTGTTTTTATACCTGAATTTCCTGTTTCTTTCAAAGAGATATGTATCCTTTAAAGCATGTTTCAAGAAAATACCTCCAATATAAGTAGAATTTTATATTTTTTTAAACACCCTTTTCTTTTTCTTTTCTTTTTTTTTTTTTTAAAGATTTTATTTATTTATTTATTTATTTGACGGAGATAGAGACAGCCAGTGAAAGAGGGAACACAAGTAGGAGGAGTGGGAAAGGAAGAAGCAGGCTCATAGCGGAGGAGCCTGATGTGGGGCTCGATCACGCCCTGAGCCGAAGGCAGACGCTTAACCGCTGTGCCACCCAGGCGCCCCTAAACACCCTTTTCTAAAAAAAGTGTTCTCTCATGGAAAACTCTAAAAAGATAATCCTTTTAAGTTAAAAAAATATATTCCCTGAGAAAGCAAAACTTTCTTAAGGAAATGCTTTAGTTTATGATGGGAAAATTGCTTTCCTAGGTAAGTTTTGGAGAGAACTAAGGGACACATCCATTTGAGTCTGGACATGGTTTTTAATATCTAGGGTCTTTGTGACAGGTCAAAAATACTCTCAGGTTGGCCTTGATTTACTAATTCTGAGACTCAGAGTATCTGAGAATTTTAGCTTGCTGTTTAGAGGCCCCACTGTTCTATCTTTCATCTGATATTTAAATTCCCTCTACAGTATGGGACCAGTGGTTTCCTAGTCTGGGCTTGAATTCATCCACAGATAGGGCGCTGGGCCAGACATGTATTCTTTCATTCATACCAGAATCATTATTTGTCATGTACCTAACATTAACAGGAGACTGTAGGGATTACAAAATAAAAAGAAGATATAGTCTTTGAACAGAGTCAGTTTGCTTCTTCTGTGCCATGTAAATAATTAAAAACCACTCAGTCAAAAATTTCCTTCAACTTCATGTAATTTGAAGTTCACATGAATGAGTGATCCTATTACCTCCTTCTAATTCAGTGTGTACTCACACTTACACTGAACAGTTGCCTTCTACCTGCTTAAACCCATGCTTTAAGCTCTCCCATGCATTATCTTAGTTAAGTATACCTTTCATCTGGACTAATTTTATCTGAATAACTACAAAGTCATCTGTCCCTACTACTATACTTCCAATTTCAATACCAATGTGATTGATCTAAGTAGCAATGTCATCTCATGACTATTCAAGCTTTTACTTATTTCTGCTGACCTCATTCACCCAGGAATTTACACATCATTATTGTGAGAATTTGGGATCTAAAATTAGTTTCCTTTCTTACCTCCCTCTTCTCTTGCTAAAATTTAACCTTTTTACAATTGTCAGTCTCATCCATTGTACTCAGGCCTTCAAGTCCTTCCTAGGCACAAAGTATTCCTTCTTTACCACCTACTTCAACGATTAGTCTTAGTCTTTCCTTTCTAGCATCCTTGAAGTTCTTGCCTTCCTACACTCACATGGAACCCAGCTACCCATTCTCAAACTACTCTCTCCTCAATGTGGCCATTATAACTATCAGTGCTGAAGACCAGCGACCTCTCAGGATATGAGTCCAAGTTCAGTCCCTGGGGAGGGTGTCTGGCTCTTACGCTGATGATATCTTGCATAGCAATTAAATTGGACTTCAAGAACATCATTTAACATCTTCAATTTCCCCTTTAAATTATCTTTTTTTCCCCCTTTCATAATACACACAAGACTTTCACTTGAGATAGTCTTCACTTGAACTGCTTTCTGCTCTAAGAACTAGTCAAATTCTCTCCTTTGTACGTGTTTGTTTTCTGCCACGGTGACAAAGTAGTTCTCTGGAATGGCCTTATAGCCAGCTATAGTGGGTCACATCTCAGGGCCCATCCTCAATTGCTTCTGATATGCATTTTAGAGTTAAGTGAGTTAATTTCTCTCACTTATTGAAGCTTCTCAAAAGACATTGTTTTTCTGTTTTTTAGTCCTTACTTTCATCTTTTCTATCTTTTTAGTACCAAACAGAAATAATAATGCAATAATAATAATAACCACCATACATTCCGTTCTTATGATTTGCATTGTATTTTCAGATAGCTATGATTTCATTTAACCCACACATATCTTTAAGAGTATGTAATGTTATTCCCATTAATAGGTGACAGAATTAAGTTTCAAAGGGGTTAAATAATTTGCCTAACATCTACTTCAAGGCCCAAGTGTACACACATTCTGTCTTCTACCTCCACACTTTCTTCCTAGCCATTCCCATATGTTAAGCAGCATTTACAGGCTGATGAAAAATTATTATCTCTAGGCCAGACCTTTATGTTGAAGGCAAAACTTGTAAACCATCTGCCCACTTGGCACTTCTACTTATCTCAAGGCACCTCAACTTTATAATACCAAACTCCTGAGTCTGCCCCTCTGTCTTATCTCAACTTCTTTTAGACACAAGAATACAAACTTGTTTCTTCCTCCATTTTCTCTCTCAGCAAATAACACTGCCATTTGTCCAACCATCTGCTCAAGCCAGCCACCTAGACATCATCTTGATTTTTCCTTCTTTTCCACTCCCCTAACCCAAATAATTACCAAGCTCTCTCGGTTCTCCTTTCATACAAAATCTGCCAACTGCCCATTTGGCTCTATCTCCCACACCTTCACCTTAATGAAGGCCACCCTGATTTCTCATTTAGCCTGCTGGGCTGGATTTTCAACTGACCTACGCTGTTTCCTTCTTGTCTTCCCCATCTGTACTCTACACAAAAGGCAGAATAAGGCTTTATAAGTACAACAGATTCTGCCACTTCCTTGTTTAACATCCTCAAATGGAGCAGGTAACTTGGTTTAAGTGGGAGTGAACAAACAGCCCCAGGAATCTGTCACCAATTTGTTTTTAAGTGTCATGTTTCATGTTAAACTTAACAGGTATCACAAGTTTTTGCCAGTCTTTTCTGTACGCTGACATTGCTTAGGGAGAAAAGGAATGCCAAATAATAAAGCACGGTGATACTTTGAGATTGTTTGCATAAATCATGCTTCGCTATAACATCAGTGTACGTTTGGGATATAATATAGCATGCCATAAAATACTGGTGCGTAAATAAATAAATAGTCCTCAAATGGTTTCCAACTGGATGATCTAAGTGATGCGACCTTGGTATACTCCTAATTTATTTTTTGCCCTTCCTCCTTCATACATCACGATAGAGAATAGAAGTATTTTGCTTTTTTAGTTTCTGGTATATTCTAAGCTCTCACTGGTCTCCAGGCTTTCACATGTGGTTACCTCTCTCACTTCAACCTCTTTAACCCCCAATCTCTTTAAATGGAAGTTCTCCGCCCAGAGGTTACATCCTGAGAAAAACCTTTACTGACTTTCCATCTAAGGTAGTAACCACTGGTCCCCAACACCAATTTTCCCCCACAGTATCCCTTTTCTTTCTCTCCTAATACATCACAATTTATACTTATATTGTATAATTATAATTATATAATAACAATTATATCGTATTTGTTTATCTGTTTATTATTTCATACTAGAAGTCCCATGAGAGCAGGTACTATGTCTATATTTTGTTCTATATGTCCTGCTTTGAGCATGGTGGAAAGCCCATGTGTAAGTTTACTAGGGATGCAATAACAAAGCACCACAAAGTTAGTGGCTTAAACATCAGACATCTATTGTCTCACAGTTCTGGAGGCTAAAAGTCTGAGATCAAGGTATTGCCAGGGTTGGTTCCTTCTGAGAGCTGAGAGGAAGGATTTGTTCTACACTCTCCCCTGGCTTCTGGTAGTTTTCCTGCAATTTGGATTTCCTTGGCTTATAGAAACATCATCCTGATCCCTGCCTTCATCTTCATATGACACTCCCCCTCTGTACGTATCTCTGTTGGAGTGTTTTCTTTTCTTTTCTTTTTCTTCTTTTTTTTTTTTTTTTTTTTTTGAGAGACAGGGAGAGAGAGAGAGAGAGAGAGAGAGAGAGAGAGAACTAACAGAGGAGGGGCAGAGGGAGAGGGAGAGGAGGAATCCTCAAGCAGACTCCCTGCTGAGTGCAGAGCCTGACATGGGGCTACACCCCAGGACCCTGAGGTCATGACCTGAGCTGAAATCAGGAGTCCAACACTCAACTGCCTGAACCACCCAGGTGCCCCGGAGTGTCTTCTTTTTATAAGAATACCAGTCATATTAGATTAGGCCTCATCCTAATGACCTCATCTTAATTTAACTAATTACATTTGCAATGACCCTCTTTCTAAGTAAGGTCACAGTCTAAGGTACTGGGAGTTAGAACTTCAATATATGAAATTTTAGGGGGATCTAATCAAACACATAACAGTGCATGAAGGTGTTTGATAAATATCGACAGGTAGAAGTGGAGAAAGAACCATTTGAACTCACGCCTATCAAACAGCAAGCCCATCTTTTAACCACTGATCTGTATAGGTCCTCTCTTCCCCCTTCTGATGGTCTACATCTTGGGCATCAATTTTCAAATCTCATCCACGTCAAAGACAATATGAATACAGTCCTAAAACCAAGATATCTGGATCTTCTTGGAATCCAGAATCGAAGATTCCCCCTAAATAAGTCAGAAGCTCATACTGTCTTATTGGTCAGAGTCATTGTAAAAAACAATGATAATGATCACAATAATAATGAATCACATCAAATCTTGATTTCTAAAGCTGCAGAGAATGGTCAACTAAGAATATTATTTGGCAGTGTTTTTAATCATAGGAAGATGAACAATACAGTCTTTAAGAAGGCTGGCCCTGGTGCTGTGCCTAAGAGAAGGCCACCTTGTAGACTGACCTCCGCCAGATTTCTCATGTTTAGAAAGCTTGCATGGACAGCTAGCCAATTTCCACACATATCTGCCTTCTGTTAATATAATTTTGTTTCATAACTAAATTGCAAAAATTTAGGCATTGGAGTACCAGTATCCTAAATCTCTCTCTTAACCAGGGTTCTCTAGAAAATAAAGCCTGTGGCGAAAACTTACATGCTACTATTTGTTAAAGAATCGAATCCCAGGGAAGCATAAATGAGGAGGAAAGGATTAAGGGAAAGAAGGAAGAAGGACAAATATAAAGAGGGACATTAGTGAGGTGGTCAGATGAACTACCTTTAGAAAGGTGATAAGAGGGGCGCCTGGGTGGCACAGCGGTTAAGCGTCTGCCTTCGGCTCAGGGCGTGATCCCGGCGTTATGGGATCGAGCCCCACATCAGGCTCCTCCGCTAGGAGCCTGCTTCTTCCTCTCCCACTCCCCCTGCTTGTGTTCCCTCTCTCGCTGGCTGTCTCTATCTCTGTTGAATAAATAAATAAAATCTTTTTAAAAAATGGTAAAAAAAAAGAAAGGTGATAAGAGAAAAATACATCTCTGAAGAGTCTCTGCAAAAGGAAATAGGGAGATACATTTATCTGTAGGCTCCCTCCCTGTCCCCTCTCTCCCTTCCAGCAAAGTTCAGCTCAAGGAGCATTAACTATCCTGCACTTCTGAACTGTGTCACTTGGTCTCTCCAAGCAGGAGCTTCTGCAGGTCCAGTCTAGCCAGTAAGCTGCCAAATCGTGGGCTCTGAGCCAGCACCACATAGACCTCATAGTCCATGATGGTGAGGTCAGCAGCTGTAGAGACCTGGACCCAGGACTAAGGAAACATACAAGCTGCTGCTCATCGAGAGCTGTGACGGGCCTGAGATTTCACTCTCCTTGCCAGGTAGCAAGTTAGCCTGCCTCAGTTCCTAATGCTGGCAGACCATGGGCCAAGAGAGGAAGGACTTTATTACTGGCAACAATATCATTAGCCAGAGTGTCAGCATTCCAGCATTTCCCTGAGCCCCAATTCCTGTAGGGTCAGTAAGGGGGTCAGGTTACACTAGAATACACAGTAGGTCCTATTTTAGGGCATAACTCAAAGCTTAGTGAACTCAAATCTTCTCTAATGGACAGTAAGCCTGCCTGACATTTGCCCTGGAGAGAGACATGATCTTTATTCAAACAGACATTAAGCAAAACTGCTTCTTGCTCTGAAGGGAGACACTATCTGTGGAACCCAGACACCTCTCCCTATAAGACTTGCAGAATTGTGAGAGACCCATGGATAATGTCCTCTAATCCTGCCTCAGCCTGAAAACGGGGAAAATGTATATCTGAGGTGGCTTAGAAACTGAGTCTGGTATATCTTCCTGTTTTCAGAAATTCACTATTTGCAAATGTCATGGCAAAAGACTAAAATATGTAAATATAATCGTCTACACCCAGTTTCCTTTTGCCTTTCCCCAAGTAATTGTAGGTTGGTTGATACGTTTTTCTGAAGTTTCAATACCCTCTATGACTAGGAGAACATCTTGCTTAGTTACTGTTTTTTCTTAGCCTAATTTTTCTATTAGTATATTTAGGTAATCAGAGCTATAGAAATTCTGAGATAAATACTACCTTCATTCTATAGCTCTAGAGACTGTGCCATCTGCATTTAAAAAATGCTATGTATGCATATGCTATAGAGGATAAGGGTGATGTGAGAAACATAACTAAACCACAGAAAAGAGCATAACTATCTATAATTTCATTTGTAACTAAAGATTTGAAAGCACCCTCATACCATTTCATAGATTAGGAAAAGAAATCTCAGGAGCATTAAGAAGCTTAAATAAAGAAGAAACCCACTCTTAACCCCTGATGTTTAAATTATACCCAATTTTATGTTCTACACTCATAGCTTTCTTCTTTAAGGGTGTATAACGAATAAATAAGAAAAAAGAAAGACATTATAAAATAAACACTGCAAAGCTTCTCCATTTTCATGTTTCAGGATCGACCCTCATGTCTAGATGAGGTTGAGGAGAAAAATTATCCTTTGGCTTTAGTATCATGTATAAAATAATCTTTGAAGTCCTTTCTCTGTGAATTCTGTATTGTCTTCAGGTCCTGATCATTCTAAATGGTTCATTGCAGCAATTCAGTTTGAAGAGCTGTATGCCCTCATGTGATTTGCGCTGGTATGCCTTCCTGTGGGTGTCGGTTATAAATTTCCAGCTCCAACTAGCAATCTTTTTTCATAAAAGACACACTTCACTGAGTGGAGTTCAACTATAAACATTTTATTGTCTGAGCGATTTGTAGGCACTGAGACATATGGTGTTTAGAATTCTCACAGTATTAATAGGGGGTGGGAGAAGAAAAGAAAGAGGACTAGTCCTTGTCACACCCCCCACCCCAAATCCACAATGCTAAAAATCTATTTGAAAATTTGAAACTGTAACTTAAATTAATGGATTTCCCCAAACCATTAAAAAAAGATGTTTCTTAAATTAATCAATATGTCACTAAATTCAATCAAAACAGAGGAGTCCAAGTGGTATCATAAAGGGTTAAATCTGTGCAGTACTATCATAATGCAAACTAGGTCACTATAACACCAAACCAAAAGCATGTAATACATTTATCTGAATGAAGCATAAATTACTCAAGTGCAGAACTGCCATGCAAAATAGGTGGAGACCCCTGACCCCTATCTTAACCTGAGTTACTACCTTCCTAAATCCTCAAGCTTCTACCTTTTCTCTGTGGTTGCCTTGGAAATGCTGCAATTCATAATGTTTCCCCCCAGCTCTCCTCGGGCTGTCAATGGGAGGAAAGAAGATGAATGATTTTAATTCTTATTGCTATCCCATTCCCCCACCCCCTTCCCCTCAGGAATGGGATAGACTGGTGATGGGTGGTAAGGAAGGCACGTATTGCATGGTGCACTGGGTGTTATACGCAACTAATGAATCATCGAACTTTACATCAGAAACCAGGGATGTACTGTATGGTGACTAGCATAATATAATAAAAAAAACATTAAAATAAAAAAAATAAAAAATAATAATTCTTATTGCTAGGCGGCCCAATGCAACTCTGCTGCCAGCTGGTTTTGCTTCAGCCCTGGTTATAGGATCTTGGGTTCATGTGAAATTTCCATATGGAGATTACAGGGATGAAGGAGGGAAGGCCAGTGTGGAAAAAGGCTTGCTGCTCATGGAGTAAGATTAAGGTAACACTGTAGGGCAATAGCATGACACATACAGTTTGACTTCTAAGTATTCTATGACCACAAGGGGATAAGGAGGTTGATGCTAGCTCAAGAACAGAAGACTGGCTGTTATTATTTTTTTTTTAAGTAACATACATATAGGAGACTGTTTAAGAAAGAAAATGGTGTGTGGAATAATATGGGATGGCTTGATGCAAAGGAATGTTTTGGATTTGATTTCGTTAATGGTTTTCTCAAGCATTAGGAGGGTCAAGTGCTGAGGTAGTTTGGTGGGAAAATGGAAACACAGTATGCCATGAAGACAGGTTGAAAGGCCCAAGATAGTGACAGAAGGAAAAAGGAAGAAATGGTCAGTGTAGGAAGCAGTAACAGCCAGGTCACAAGACTTACCTGAATTCTGTCCCTGACTCTTCTCTTATTATGGGAGTTTGCCTGGTCTTTGGAACAGAATCAGTTCTTCCTGCATGGTGACCCAAGAGACACACAGACATACACTTACAAACATATACATTATGAGAAACAGGGAATATGAATGTTAGGTGATTAAAATAATAGGTTGTTTACCCTGGAGAAAGTGTAAAAAGGAGAAAAGCAAGAAAAGGAAAAAGGCGGCCACCCAGGAAGTAAGCCAGACAGTGACAAATTGGGACTTTCGTGCCGGTTTGTTGCTGGTAAGAAAACACCATAGGAATCAGGACCTGGATACTTCCTTTCAGAGGTATAAACATTTTCCTAAAGCAAACCTTTAAAGACTTTGAACATCAAACTGTCACGGCAGAGGGCAGCAGGGAGAAATAATATTCTTAAGCCCAGCTCAGAGTACATGAAGAATCTGCTTTCAGAAAAGTCTTTGCAAAGACACCTAGATGCATAAGGGGCACATTTCTGTGATCTCTGTAAAATCCTAACAACAAGTACTTTCTGCTTGGAGTTCAAAACCTCCAGGTACATTTAGACATGTTTAATAATGACTGACCTGAACAACTATCTTCCATTCATGCGTGACACACATAGAAATTAACAAAGCACACAAAACACTGTATTCAAATCCGAGAAATAGATATCAACGGGAAAAAAAGGGCCAGGTCTTGACCAAGAAATGGTGGTTCTCAGTAGTATGACCAGCAAGTCTGCAATGAGTCCTTGCATTCAACCAAAAAAGAATGTGAGAAAAAGAGGAGGTGTAGAAAAAGGAGGAGGAGGAAGGCGGAGAGAAGAGAGAAAAAGGAAAGATCTGGAAAATGTTCTTCCTTCTTCTAGGACTCAAAATATTTACATTTTCCTTTCCTCTTCCTGCCTAAGCCATTTCCCCTCCTGCCCCTTCATCCATTTCCCTACACCCTCTCTGCCCCGCCATCCCCTGTTCCGTTCCTGACACCTATGCCATTGTTTGGTGATTTGTTGTTGCTTCCTGCACAGGTCCAGCAGCACTTTTTTTTTTTTTTTTCCCTCTTCAGGCTTCCTCTCTCCCTCTTGTCTCCATCCTGAAGTGGAACATACGTACAGGCACAACGTACACACAAACACACAGCCGTCCTGACTTCTCTCTGCACTTTCCAGTGACGGACACTCCAGACATTTAGCACAGCATGCCGAAATGTCGATGTAAAAACTAGAAGCTCTTCACCTGCAAGGCTAATTAATCGTAAACAGGCGCTTTTCAAGGTAGGAGTCCTGGCAATGATGCCTGGAGGAGAGACAGGGATTCTCTTGTTAGAAGACAAAGATTCCTTTCAGATGCTAGGTGGCAGTGTTAACTCACGAACAGTCACAAACCTAAGACTTGCCAAGTCACATGTATAATGTAGTTTGAGTGAGATACACATAAAAGTGGTGAACTCAAAGAGACGGTCTGAAGCCAAGAAAATAAGTTGCCCTGACTGTCCATGAAGGAGTTCATAAACATGGAAAGCTGGTAGTCATTTCTTTAAAAGGGTTCAGCCAAAGACAGTTGATATTTTAAGAGTCTGCCTTGTGATTTCAGCGTCAAGATTTCAAAGCCACACTGTCTTTTAAAATATGACACTGGTACAGAGACACCCCAGATGTTTAATATTTTTTCCGGCTCCATCTGAATTTCCCATTTGAATGGTAGTGATCAGTATTCATAGCAACTAGGAAATATCTGAACACCAAGCCTCACCCTAATCATGAAGGGATCACGGGCAGGTTGCCTTTCTTTTTCTCCATGTGATCACTACCACAATACCTTCAGTCTCCAACTGCCCAAGATTGAACCCTCAGGGACACCTTTTACTCTTTCTCAATCAGCCTAGACTTGTGGATTCACACATATAAATATTACTCAAATCTACCCTCACCTCTCAATCCCCATTGCTCCTGGTTTAGTTTGGTTATCTATCTTCCTTTCTTAGAAGGAAAATTTTAATTGGACATCCTTCCTGTCATGTATTCCCCCACCATACGCTAACTGTAGAGATGAAGAGTGGTCTTCCAGAAATACATACCGTAATGTATGACTCCCTTTCCCACAGATGTGGGGTGGATACAAATCATCTATAGGATAAAGTCCATGCATGTGAGTGGTACTTAGAAGGCTCTTAATGAACTGTCCTCCTTTATCTCACCTCCTTCTTTCCTCAGGCCTCCCGCTCACACGTTGTATATTCCAGCTACACATAATCACTCAGAATTCCCTTTACATACCAAATTTTATCACACTTCCAATCCTTTTTACATGCCGTTCTCTCTGTCAGAGATAGTCTACTTCCTTTATTCACCAGGTGAACACTTTTCATCATTTACCTATTCATTGTGTAAAACCCCAGGGCAAATGTCTCCTCTCTGAACATGCCTGCTCATCTTCCCAGGTGCAGTTAACAGCTTTGTCCTGTGAGCTTGCATTTATAGATAGGAATATAGATACACAGACAGATACACATATATGGAGACAGATACACATCTTTAGTAAAACATCTCCCACAGTTGATTTTAACTATTTGTGTACTTGCATCTCTATTACTAAACTATGAACATTCAAAGCAAAGTTGCTTAGTCACGTATGTACTCCAAGGATACTTTAAAAAAAAAAATACTATAACAGTGTTCAAACACAGGATTAGAGAAGGAGTGGAAGATGGACTGTTTTCCAACATGGTGATGCCCAGAGAAGCATCTGATTATTAGGTGACAAAAGATATTTACTAAGAAAAGTGTAATGAGTGACATGTCTGAGTTTCCTCACAGTATACATTGAAGACCTAACTATTTTAACTGTCGAAAATTTGCCCTTTTGAAGATTATTTCCCAAGACCACTTTTATCCCAGTGCATTAACATACAAATCTGGCTATTTTAAACAATTGATCTTTGTCATCTTGAAAATTTACTCCCTTTTACTGCCATGTATTTTCTTTCTATATTTTCCAAATATTCTGACATATCTTTTTATTGTACAAGACAAAAGCCATTTCAAATAAAACTAAGCAAAACAGAGGACCACAGAGGAAGGGAGGGAAAAAATAAAATATGATGAAATCAGAGAGGGAGACAAACCATAAGAGACTCTTAACCCCAGGAAACAAACTGAGGGTTGCTGGAGGGGAGGTTGGAGGGGATGGGGTAACTGGGTGATGGGCATTAAGGAGGGCACTTGATGTAATGAGCATTGGATGTTACATGCAACTGATGAATCACAGAACTCTACCTCTGAAACTAATAATACACTCTATGTTAATTAATTGAATTTAAATAAAACAAAATTTTAAAAATGGGCAAAAACGCACTTGTTGGCTCATTTTTCTTTTTTAAGATTTATCTATTTATTTATTTGACTGGGGGAGAGAGAGCCGGTGAGAAAGGGAACACAAGTAGGGGGAGTGGGAGAGGAAGAAGCGGGCTCCCAGCAGAGCAGGAAGCCCAATGTGGGGCTTGATCCCAGGACCCTGGGATCACGCCCTGAGCCGAAGGCAGACGCTTAACAACTGAGCCACTCAGGCGCCCCTTGTTGGCTCATATTAATGGAAAGAATATTGAGATAACTCATAGAATCCATATTTTCATTCACTTAATGAATTTTTTGAGCACTTGTGAATTGGTCAGACGGCAATCAATAATACAGATGCAAAGTCTTTGCTTTCTTGAAGCTTATATCCACCTGGGTTTTGAACAGTGGTACTCAACTGGGGTGATTTTATTCCCTAAAAGATATTTGGCAATGTCCAGATGATTGTCACATCTGTTCCTACTGGCATCTAGTGAATATAGGCGGGGACACTGTTAAAATCCATAATGTACAAGCAAGGCCACCATGACAACTACTTGGGCCAATATGCCAATAGTGCCTTGACTGAGAACCTCATGTTAGACAATAAACAAATAAGTTATACATAGATAGACAGAGACAGAAATATTCAAAGTTGGTATCAAAATAATGTAAATAATGCAGGACAGAAAGAGAATAAAGAATGACTCTTTAGAGAGAGTTCCCACATAATAAGAGAGATATGAAGTGAGGCATAGTCATGAGGCAGTCCACAAGTAGCCTGTCATGCAGGAGGAATAATAAGTCCCAGAGCATGAGACAGGAATAGGGTCACCATGTTTGAGAAATAGCACATAGGTTTGAATAATTGGAACAGAGGATATGAAGGGAAGTGCAGGACATGAAGTCAGATATGGAAATGGAATCAAACACTAGATTGTGTTAAGGATTTTAATTTATTTTTCTGAGTAAGAGGGCAAGCAGTGAAGGGTTTTGAGCAGAGAAGGGATATGGGGTGACTTATGTTTTTAAAAGATCACTCTGTCTACTCTATGGAAAAAAGACTATAGAGAGTGGCAACGAGAAAATTAAGAGTTTGGTAACTGCAATAGTTCAAGGCAGACATGATGTCCAGCTAGCTGGTAAACATTATTTCTGTGTGTGTGTGTGTGTGTGTGTGTGTGTGTGTGTGTGTGTGTGTGTGTGTGTGTGTGTGTGTGTGTGTGTTTAAGTCTCCAGAAGACAGTGGCATCTGAATCAGTAGTCTAAGGAAAGAAGACTGCCCTCATCAATGCAGGTGAGTATCATCCAACCCCTTGAGGTCTTGAATGGAACAAAAGGCAGAGGGAGGGTGAATTCTTCCTCTCTGCTTGAGCTGAGATACCCATCTTCGGTCACTGGACATCAGTGTTTCTGGTTCTTTGGCTTTTGGACTCACACTGGGACTTACATCATCTGCCCCCCTCCCCAGGCCTTTGGACTCAGACTGAATTACAAAACTGGCTCTCCTGTTTCTTTAGTATGCAGATAGCAGATCACAGGAATTCTCAACCTCTATAACTGCAAGAATCACTTCTTATAATAAATCTCCTCATATATACATCTATGTCTATGTCTCTATTTATGTATCTATATCTACATTCTATTGGTTTTCTTTCTAGAGAACCCTGAGTAATAAGGAGAAGATGGTAATTTGCACCAGAATGGTAACAATGGAGTGGTAGAAAGAGGTTGGATTCTGGAAACATTTGAGGCAAAGAAAATAGGTTTGCTAATTGTTAGAATGTGTGGTGTGAGTGTGAAGGAAAGAGAGGAGTTAAATTTGATTCAGAGACTTTTATTGAGCAACTAAAAAAATGAAGTTACCATTCTAAATGGAATGACAGAGGAAGAATGAGGAGATAAAGAGCTTGATTTTACACATAATAAGTTTGATATGGTACTGAACTTCCCAGTGAGACAGAGCTGTCAGTTGGATAAACAAACCTATAATTTAGGAAAGAGCTTACAACTGAAGACATATATTTTGAAGTCATCAACTCTACAGCTACGGCCTGGATGAGATCACCCAGGAAGTGAGTGCAGAAAAATAAAAGTCTAAGCCCTGCGACTCTAACAGTAGGGAGCATTCAGCAAAAGAGACTGAGAAGGATCACTCAATGAAAAAGTAGACAACCATGCAGGGTGCTTCCTGAGAAATCGAAACAAATATTAAAAAGAGAGGGAAGAATAAAGCATGTCAAGAGCTCTTGATAGGTCAAGATAATGATGACTGAGACCTTTCTTTTGAATTTGGCAATATGAAGATGGCTGGTGACCAGGCCAACAGCAGTGTCAGTGAAGAGATAAACATGAAAGTCTGACCAATAGGTCAAGGGAGATGGTATGTTGTTTATGGAAACTATGTGGATAAAGCTGTTAATAATTAAAAAGGAATGACATACACAAGATTAAAGATGTGGTAACTTTTTCTCTAGGGAAGGCAATGGAATGGGCTATAAAGGAACACAGGGGCATATGAAACAGAAGTGGTGATGTTGTATTTCTTAAGTTGGGTTATTCTCCCTCATCATGTAAGATGTGTTGCATATAGTCTTCTGAATGAACCAAAGATAACATAATTAAAACATATAAAGAAGAAAGGGGATAGAATTGGAGTCAGTGGTCAAAGACAACTTTTTTGAAGAGTATGTAGGACAGTGGGCTAGTGGTTGGAGGTGCTATAAAATTAGTCTCCTTTTTTTCTTTTTTTTGGTCCTGATTTTAAGATGTAAGGTATGACATCATATTTCTATGCTGGTGGGAATGTGGAGTGGGGAAACTGATGAAGCAGGATAGAGAGCTGGTGGAATCAGAGCTTCAGCTACCAGAATCTGGATCCTGTGCTGCCAGGAGTCACACTGCCTGCCACTGCTTGTCTCTGTTGGGGCATTATGCTGGAGTAGAAGACTTTCTCCAAGATGGTGACTATTAACCAGAGTCACATCCTCCCAATTTAGCAAATCCAGTGCAAAGAGAGAGAGATTTCTTCTCTCAACATTTGCATATTAACTCCAGAAAGAATTCTATGTGGTTCTGTTTGAATGGTAGCCATTAAACCTACGTTCCATGTCTATACCTGTGGCGAGGCAATGAAATCTATTAACAGAATACATGGTGTGCTAGACAGACAAGTATAATAAATAAATTAACCCAGTCCATTACAATCATGAATGATTTCTAAAACCAATCAACAAACAAAAAAACCCACTAGTTATGAAAATATTATGTTGTAATAACAGATGTAGCTGGGAAAACTGAGAAAGAAATTAGAGTCTGTTCTTGATGGTACATGGAATCTTTCACCTTCCAGAGCATGCATTCTGTTTTTTGGTTTTCTTTTTTTTTTTTTTTTTTTTTCACCAAGGGTAATGGGAGTTGATGTGGAAATTCTTCTCCCACTGGAAACTTTAATGTAAGGATGTGTCACAGATGAAGGCTTGATTTTTGAAGAACTGTAGAGCAATGGGAGAGTTATTTTGTAATGTGACTTATCTGAAGAGAATAGCACAATGCTTTGAGACAACCCAGACCATTATTTGGCCCCCCCCCAAAAAAAGAAAATCAAACTGATTTTAATGGCTATGTGTGGAAGTATCTTATAAAAATAACTTTAAGCAAGGAAAAGATGTATGTATGTATGCACAAATGTGTGTGTATACATATATGTATATATGTATGAAAGCGATGAGGCAAGAATTTCATCTGGTGTTATCTTTGATTTGAGCTGGGGTTTTTTTAATGCTGTTTGATTTTCCATTGATTACTGGCACAAGAATGAAAAGATTTTCCTTCTGAAGCAGTTCAGATTTAAACATCTTAAAATGTTTTCTCAGAGCCAAATTGTAGCCTTAACTGCAGACCAACACAACTAAAGGTTAAAATAGGTTTATAAAATTAGCACTTCTTTGTAAGTCTTACTTTCAGTTCTTAGAGTCCAATTCCCAAATGCTAGTAGGACATTATTTAAATTATTTGGGTATTCACAGGAAAATCCACAACGGTTACTTCCTATCTTTGCAATTTGCCAGCTTTGCAACAGCTAGAGAATGCCCAAAGAGCCTCTGGTCCTCCTTTTTTCTTCCTCTTCCCCCTCTCTTCTGGCCCCACATTTTATCCCTGCTTACCCTGTTCTCTCCTACCCACTTCCCCCAACTGCACTCCTTCTGTTAGGTGTCCTCACTAACACGATCTTGTCAGAACATGAGGAAATTGCGACCTGCAGCAAAGGGCATGAACAGTGAGAGTGGAAACATGGACGCAGTAAAGGGAGAAAAGGAAGCCCGACCACCCATGGAAATGGTTTAGTGAACTAAAACTATAATCAAGTTTGGACTGCCAAGAATGTGCTATTCCCCACATACCATAATTTTGAATTGCAAATAGAAGTCTCTAGGTTTACTCCAAGATCTACAAATTGGAAAAACAATGTTAATGGGATAAACAGAAAATGGATACAAGTATAAGATAATACAGTAAAAGTGCTCTATATTCCCAAGAGGTTTTGCAGCCTGGTATAGACATTCTACAGGCACTCTCCCAAAGTAGGCTGATGGCCCTGCAGCTTGTATTGTAAACAATTATTATGGAATCTACGTTTAGTTTTTCTCAGCCCTTCATAAGATTCTCTCTGGGAACACCTTCATTAAATGCCAAAGGCTTTAAGCTAATATATCTTGCTCCCATCCATTGCAAATGCTTCTGTTTATTTTTACAATAATGCTGCTTTTGTAAGAACACCAGACTATGAGATGTTGGGCGAGGGGGAGGAGAAATGAAACAAGAAAAAGAAAGGTCACAAATTTTAAGCCATGTGGGTTTCTTTATTATTATTTTTGAAGTGTGTTTAGCACAGAGACAAATTGTACATTTACTGCAAGTCACCAGGACCTAACGAGCTCCTAATGTGTCCCATACTTCAAGGTTTTTCAGAACAGGCCAGTAACTTAGCAACCACAGCTAAACCTTGACAGGAATAATCATTATTTGTGTTGCAGCTTCAGGCTTCCCCACGGTGGGTTTCTTTCTTTCTTTTTCTCTTTCTTCTTTCTTTCTTTCTTTCTTTCTTTCTTTCTTTCTTTCTTTCTTTCTTTCTTTCTTTTTCCTTCCTTTCCTTTCCTTTCCTTCCTTTTTTTCCTTCCTGTTTTTTTGTTTGCTTTTGTTTTTGTTTTAAGAACCCCCGAACAAGGAAGAATAGCTATTGCTGGGAAGGGAGAATTTTCCTCCTGTTGCTCTAGGTCATAAATGGCATGAGTAGAACAGAGACTTGGGAGTCACTTGCTTAGAGACACTAAGAAGGTAAGGGGGGAAAAGGCTACATGTGGTCATTTTGGGTGAATACCAGATACATCTGAAACCTGCTCAAAAACCAATAAACTTGAAGCATTTATGAATTTAACATTTGCAGTTTTGGGAATTTACAAATGAACTTGAAATTCCCTGATGTATAACATGTTTTAATATTGTTGAGTTATAAAATTATGACATAAACTGATCAATAATAATAAACTGTGTGGTCAGTGAGTGAACCTAGCTGACCGCCCAGCATCTTTATTGTAGCCACCTTAGTTGTTCCCCCTGAAGTCTTAAAAAAAAAAGAAATCACTTCATTATGAAAATGGTCTCAGGGCCCCTGGGTGGCTCAGATGGCTAAATGTTTGCCTTCGGCTCAGGTCATGATCTTCAGGTCTAGGGATTGAGCCCCCTATCGGGTTCCCTGCTTGGCAGGAAGCCTGTTTCTCCCTCTCCCTCCACCTCTTCCCTTGCTTATGCGCTCTCTCAAATTAATAAATAAAATCTTCGAAAGAAAGAGAGAAAGAGAGAAAGAGAGAAAGAGAGAAAGAAAGAAAGAAAGAAAGAAAGAAAGAAAGAAAGAAAGAAAGAAAGAAAGAAAAAGAAAGAAAGAAAATGGCCTCACTTTCCCCATTTCTTCAAAAACAAAAACAAAAAAAAAAACAAAGCTTCTCATAAGGATGCTGGAAGAAAAGATGAAAACATCTAAAATAGTGTTAGTGTCCAATCACAAAGTAAAATGTTTATAGGATAGACCCTAACAAGTATTTTGTGTGCAGAGGCATACTGAATGCTGCAGGCGTTGCTCAAGAACTAAAAAGTTACGCCACTGGTAGGACACTTTAACAGATCATCGTCATCAGGCAGATTATATACCAAAGGCGAGTAGGTTTACTAAACAGACCAAGGATTTTTTGTTTGTTTTTTGTTTCTGTTTGTTTTTTGGCGGCTCCATGCCCAATGTGGGGCTTGAACTTATGATCCTGAGACCTAGGCACTTCCCTTAAATCGCTGCAAGCCCATATAGTCAGATAGTCCCTTCAGTCTTAATTTCTTGGAAAGGCAGATTGAAAGGGCAGGATAATGCATACCACTGTGAATAGTTCTGAATGAACTATTGCAAAGATAAATGCTAGTTAATTCTTTCATTTTTTTTTTCTACAAAGAGAATAATTATAATTGTTTTCAACACAAGCAGGTACCGGTGGGACCTTACCAGCTAATGCCTTCTAAGTTCTCTATTAATAATTTAAAGTGTAGATAACTTGTAAGTTTGATTAATAAAAATTGTTCCTACAGGTTCTCATGAAAAAATAAACTTTGGTGAATGCTAGCAACTGACTTTCATATGTATATATATTTGGGATAATCACTACACTGTCATGTAATTACTTACATGAGCAATGGTTAGTAGACAGCTGAGAAGCAAGAAAGGCCTTTGTCTCTTTCTGGATATAATGTATATTTCTATGTGGTGGGAATAATAGATGGAAGATGAACTCAGGTGGCTCAGTGGGAGGTAGAGGACAGTTAGAGAACAAAGAGGAGTCAGCAAGCTTAAGACTAGCTGCCAAAGGGTAATACATCTTGAATGAAACAAGAGAGAGAAGTTGGATACAAAGGAAAAAACATAGACTTTCAAGATGCCTGGCAAACAGGATCTGGTCCTTAGGCAGAACTTGGAAATTAGATGTTGGCATACAGACTGAGAGATCTCAGTTAAACCTGTCCTGTAATCTAAACAAAGCTTTACTGATTTTGTTTATATCCCACTTAACTAAGACCATTTATACCATACACTGATATCCTTCGGCACAGATCCTGGGAGTAGACATTCTCATTGTAGTTTATGCAAATGGCTGTGCACTGCACAACTCTATGGGGGTGCAGTTCACATAGACCACTCTATGACTGGCAACCCCTGGAAGGTACCATATGGAGAACCAGTGGACTCACTTTCTTTAGTCAAATATTTCTGTCTCTGCATGTAAATGGACCATAGCCACTATTTAATATGAGAAAGGGGTAAAGAATTATGTGCATATCTATGATGATCAGGAAGGAGTCAGAAGACTGCTATTCCTAAATCTGTGGACAAGAGAAAGAGTACTATCCTCTGTGAAGGACAACAGGCATGATGCCGTACTGCCACAAAGAAATGAGGTGAAGAGCTCATGAGCTATGGGAGAGTCTGAGGGCGGGAGAAGATACTGGCTCCTTCCCGTAGACTACACCACAGACCCAGCATGACTGTTTATCAAGATTATCTTTATTCCAAACTCTAATTTCAGGACACAATTGATAGCAATATATGGGTGCTCTCTCAGCAGAGAAAGAGAGAGAGAGGAAGTGAGAAGGAAGTCTTAGATTGGGGTTTATTTTAATATACCAGTTGTAGTTCACAAACTATTTACAGTTCAATCACTGAGATAACTGATGTTCTGTGATCTGGGAGATTGTGGGCTGGTGGGCTGGGAGAACACAAAGGATACAAAATAAACTTTCATTTTTCTTTCCTTTGCCAGGGCCAGTTCTTAGAAAATACAAATATAACCCCCTCTCTTCTGTATTTACTGAGAAATATAGCAAGAATGCCAAGAAGAAATCACTATGAATTTTTATGAGGTAAAATAAACATATTTATCCTTTGGGTTAAAGGGGCATTTTGGGCAGGTGTTACTATCTCTAAATTTTGGGAGGCTGGGGAGAAGGGGAGATTAGTCTCAGATATGATTAGCTAAGGACAATGCTCAAATCATATTCATTTAAGAAAAAAGAACAGGGGTGCCTGGGTGGCTCAGTCAGTTAAGTGTCTGCCTTCAGCTCAGGTCATGATCCCAGGATCTTGGGATCGAGTCCTGAGTCAGGTCCCTTCTCAGTGGGGAGTCTGCTTCTCCCTCTCCCTCTCCCGCCTTCGGTTCATGTTCGCTCTCTCTCGAATAATAAAATCTTAAAAGAAAAAAGAACAAGAAATCAATGTTGCCTACGTGTGGCCATTTCATATTAATACTTTTGAGGGTCACCAACTTTAGAGTAGGTATGTTTAAGCAGATTAAGCAAAAATAAAAATAAAGATAATATTGTGTTTCCATTGATTAAAAGACAAGATTAAAACTATATAGAGAAAAAAATACCAAAAAGATGAGCAATAATTTAAGGAAAGAAAGGTTCAATGATGGCTTCACCAGGAATATTCTTTATCTGCACAGTGTCTTGATAGTACAGTACTGGCAACACATAGCTGTGCTTTTGGAAGTTTGCGATTTCTCTTTTACCATAAATACCTCAGTTGAATCCATTCAGTTCAATCCACCTGACAAGTGCTTATTGAGCACTTCATGGTGAAATGGGAAGAAACTGGACTTGGTTTTAGAATTATTGCATTTGGTTCTGTCTTTGCTATTTACTTGCTATTTGGCTTTTACTAAATAAATTTACTTTCTTTGGACTATGGTTTTGCAATGTGTAAAATGAAAGTCTACACAAGTAGTCAGACCCTTTTGGGTATAAAGACATGAATACAAGCATAGCACCTCACTGGGATTTGTGAGGAATACAAAACACACATAGTTTCTAAGACTCTCTGTCACTTCGATGGCAACGTGACATAGCCTGTCTCGGCCATTTGCTAATTTGCTTTCAGATCTGCTACCTGCTCCTTCTCTGCCCTTGTCCAAATCATATTTCCTGAGCCCTTTGTTTTCTGGAATCCTTGAGGTTTGGCTACTGAGAAGCACTGGCAGAAGACTGGAGGGCAGAGAGGAGAAAAGCCAGGACAACTTCCTCCCTCTCAGCCTGCTTGGATAGTGTCCAGGGCAGAAGCTGTAGCCCCTATTCAGCAACTTCTCCTCCATGGTCCCAGCTGTCACAGAACAGCTTCCACTAGGCAGCTCCTGGGCTCCCGCGATACCACTCCCTCAGATCCTCCAGCTCACGGGTAGTAGCAGCCATGTCTTGCTTGTGTTACTCTCTGGGCGGCTTCACCATCTTCTATTTGGACTTTCAATTCTTCTATTCCCAGTACAGTCAATCCCTTCCATTAGAAATACCAGAGTGGTTTCTATTTTCTCACTGGATCTTGAATATAATGTAATGGAAAGACTATGACTTCATCGGAGAAAAAAAAATGGTGAGATTGGATCCCAAATCTGCCCATGAACCAGATAAGTGACTGTGGGGAAGAGTCATTTCATTTCTTTAACTATCATTATTGGAATAATAATACTTAAGTTGCAAGATGTTTCTAAGGTTTAAATAAGAAAACACATGTGAGATGGTGCCTGGCCCATGTTAAGTGTCCAATAAATGTTAATTTCTTTCCGTTTATTCTCATGAACTACTCAGGAAGAAAAAACAAAGGTGTTCTTAAGAGAATTAGACAATGACACAAAACTATAAACAATATGTAAGGATAGAAGGATGTTCTAATAGAACATAACTCACCTACTTTAAGAAGCCCCCAGCTCTAACCCAAGCCACAGGCTCCCCTCTGCTCTGGAACCTCCTGTATTAGTCTGTGTTACCCTAACAAAATGCCACAAACATGGTAGCTTACAAAACAGAGATTTGTTTCCTGACAGTTCGGGCGACTAGAGATTCCTGATCAAGGACCCAGCCAACTGGGTTTTTGGTAACTAAATCTCTTCCTTGCTTGTAGATGGCCACCTTCTTGATTTGTCCTCACATGTCCTTTCGTTGGTGTGCACAGAAGAGAGAGGGTACAAGCTTTCTGGTATCTCCTCTTATTAGGACACTAATCTTATCAGATCAGGACCATATCCTTATTTTTTTTTAAAGATTTTATTTATTTATTTATTTATTTGACAGAGAGGAGAGCGAGCAAGTGCACACGCAGGGGGAGCGGCAGAGGGAGAAGGAGAAGCAGGCTCCTTGCTGAGCAGGGAGACTGATGAGGGGCTTCATCCCAAGACCCCAGGATCATGACCTGAGCCAAAGGCAAGCACTTAACCGACTGAACCACCCAGGCACCCCAGGACCCCATCCTTATGTCCTCATATAATCTTAATAACTTCCTTAGGGACACCATCTCCAAACACATACACACTGGGGTTAGGGCTTCAGCATGGGAATTTTTTGGGGAAAAAACATTCACTACATAAATGCCTCCAATATATACTTGCATGGTGTTAGAAACTGGGCATCCTTCCCTATTTATTTATTTATTTATTTATTTATTTATTTAATTTTTTATTATGTTATGTTAGTCACCATACAGTACATCCTTAGTTTTTGATGTAAAGTTCCATGATTCATTGTTTGCGTATAACACCCAGTGCTCCATGCAATATGTGCCCTCCTTACTACCCATCACCGGCCTATCCCAATCCCCCACCCCTCACCCCTCTGAAGCCCTCAGTTTGTTTCCCAGAGTCCATAGTCATCCTTCCCTATTTAAAACAACCAACAGATCTAGTTTGCAAAGATCATTTTACCAACATCTGTCAATCTCAATTTTTCATATATGTTTATTTTCAAATTCCATAAAACCAATGTGCCCTACTTTATACATCCAGAAAGTTCAAGTTTATATCTAATAATGCAACTTCCCTTTGGTCTCTGAACTCATTTTTATCTCAGTGCTGTATTTAAATTTGGAAAGGAAGAGTTGTTTTGACTTCCAGGGCAAGTTTAACTTCCTGCTTTGCAACAACATAAAGATGACTCAAAGAAACTAAACTATCGTCTCTCTTAAAAGGGTTTCTTAGGTTCAAAAAACATTGTACTTCCCTTTGGAACATGAAATTTAATTTAGCTACTCACACGTAGTCATAAAATAAGGAAGATTCTGAGGTTATATGAGGAGGTTTAAAAATCAACCAAACCAAATGCTGAAGCCTGGTAGAATTTGGTGCCCTTTGGGCAAATCACTTGTCATAGAAAACTCAGTTCCACATACAGGGAAAAGAAGGGATATAAAACAACCAAACCTTTCAGGGATGATATATTATTTTTAATTTATAAAATACTTTCAAAATCTATTGTCTTTATCGTAAAATATAAAAAATGACATTTGTATTAACCTAACTCATTTATTTCTAACCTATAAAATGGTATAACTTTATCCAATTGTAAAAGCTGACATCATACGATACAATATTATTTTCAATAGCTGAAGCTTCTATAAGGGTCAAAAAGAATTTTGGGCAGTATTGACACAAATTACTTTTTATATTTACCCAGAAGCTGTGCAATTTTTGGACAAATTTCAAATAGATACCTGAAGAAAGAGCATACGTAATTACTATACCCAACTCTCTATGAGAAGATACAATGTCAGTGGCTAGACAGGAATAATAGGTTTCTCAGATGTTTGTTTAAAGTTTTGTATTGGATTTCCCCAGGTAATCTTTCCTGGCAAAAACATGAGGAGCCTGGTCATTGAATCTCACTTTGAAAGGACAGTGGGAGATAACTTTCTTATGCCAAGTAACATTTGAAAGGCATCATAGGACTCCTGAACCTAGCCCCCGCTAACTAATGCTTTACCCATTGCCACTATTTTATTTCCAGCAGGAAAATAACAAAGTGCATCTTATAAAATGCATCAAGAGTCTTAGGAAGTTCTATAAACTTTTATCAGGCAAATGCATTTCTATGAATCCAAACGAAGGACCTATGGATTAAGATACATACACAAAGATGTTCATTATCCCCATTATTTATAATAGTGAAAAATTAGAAGGACCTAAACATCCTACAGAAAGGCAATTGCATAGTTATGGTATATCTGTTCAATGGAATATCATAAGGTAATTAAAATTATATTTAACAAAAATAACAGAAGAGCACATGTTCCCACATTTTTATAAAGAGCCTCTACTTTTCTTTCACTTTCTCATTTTATGTACTTTTCAACTATAGCTAAGAGATCATACAGGTATTTACAAAATCCAGATGTAACTTACTGGAATCATGAAATCTAACTTCATACTTACTTCCATTTGTCACTTGATAATTGTATGCCTCATAAGGAAATAGGTATAAATAGCCTTCCCTAGGTACTTCCAGTCTGTCCTTCCTCCAATCCACCTACCTTCCCTCACAAATACCAACGTGATGTCTACAACTTTTAGACTCAAGTGATATGAAAGGTTTTTACTTAATTTAGGCCCTTAGTTCTCTCAACTTTAAGATACCAGAAAGTACCTTTCCCAATTGAGGACCCACAGTCCTTCTCATCCAGAGGCAAGGTGTGTAGTGGTAATGAACTCCAGCTTCAGATGGTGACGTTCAACGCTCTACTCTGTCACGTACTTACTTAGATATGTAACCTCTCTCTGCTCAGTTTACTGTACTGTGAAAGAGATTTAGCATGAGAATACAGGACTATGCCTGTCACTTAGAGTAGTGCCAAGCACATAACATTCAATAAATCTTAGCTATTATATCATCATTATCATCGTCGTTGTCATCATCAGGAAGCGTGTCAAACCCTCTATGTATCTTCTTTATTGGTAATGAGTGATATTCTAGTAGTGCTTTGTGGATTAAGGAATAACAACTCATTGCATTTTTGAAAAGCAGGATAATGATTAATGAATCAAGGAACACAGTTCATGAGAAGAGAATTTAGAAAATGTTTATCACAGCTGATTTTTTTAAAAAGGTGTTCAGAGATTCAACCTGAACAAGTTACGCATTCAGCTTTGGGCCAGCTGTAAATTATCAGGAATCCTGGCATCGCATGACTCGCTTTTTCCACCAGGAGACACTGGAGCCTCATGTGGCAAAGCAGCCCCTGAAAAGACTTCAAATTACACTGGAGGGAAGAGTGGGAAAGTTTTATGTGTCTTAATAGCACATGAAGCAAGACTGGGAGAAGACTTTCAGCATATCACTATAAAATCTGAGGTGAATGAGACAATCTCCCTTTTTATTTAAAACTGTTGTCAGATTTAACAAATGGAGCTGCTAGCTTAAGTGCAATGGACACCTGTTCCTCCCTGAGAAAATATTTTAAACATCAGATGTGAATTAAAATGTTTCACATATTTCCAATAGGGTATAATTCATAAAATCTGTTTACGTGTTGCAATAAGGTAAAATCTTTAGCTTGGCAGTTCTGATTTGTTATTTAACAAACATCTCTGTGTAAATTTGATCTGGAGGTATAGCTCTACTCGTATTTCCTAATTAGCAAGTGATGCTGGCTTCCTAATGTGAGTTTTAGACTGGAATGACACTGAATTCCAGAATTCCTTCTAGTTGTGTAAATAACAATTTATATAATATCAGGGTCTGACGTTTCAGAGCAAAATAAAAATTCTAAGCCTTAAATCATGAGGACACAATGGATTTGATCATTCTTAATGTTTGTGAAGCCTTGAAATAGTTTAGGGAATTTTATTATGCATTTCAAACTGCATATTTAATATTTTCAACCATGAAATGGTAATAGAGTTTATTCCCAAACTTGCAAATGAAACCTAGGAAGGTTCAGGGAGGGCAGCACTCCGGAGGATGGTACTGGAATTCAAAATGACATTGTTAAATTGAAGAAGTAATCAGAAATCAACAAAATGAAGCTTAACAGGAACCAGTGGAAATCATGATATTAAAAAAGAAAAAAATAAAAAAGTAAGTGGCACAACTGCAGAAATGGGAATTCTACAGGAACATGCCCTCTATTCAACTAAACAGATCCCACGCCAACCATAAATTGGGCCAAGTACTAATTAAGCCTGTTTTTTTTTTCCTTTCTATTTTATCCTTTAAATATTTAAAATGCATGCCTACCAGGACAACACGGCCCTCTCTTTCTTTCTTACCCCTTTTATTCCTTTCTCTCATCATTCTCCTTCCTCATCCCCTGTTTTCTTCAACTTGTTTCAGGCCTTCTGCTGCCTACAGCAGTCACCTGGTTAGTCCTTAGCCTCATGGCAAAAGTGGCAAATAAAGAAAGAACAGGAGTCATTCTGAACTACAGCTAAAAAATGACCCAGGAGTCAGTCTACCTCACATGTTGAGAATCTTCTTTGTCCCAGGAGGCTCAATTAGGTAGAAGCTGAGCATATTTTGGCATAGTTCTGTAGGTGGGTACTAATGTCTCCCACTCCCCAATCTTAACTGAGGCCCTGGAACTGTGTAGAAAGAGGTACATTAATCAGCTCCTGGTAATAAAAGATGCAGCCAGGTTTATGTGTAGCCCTGAACAATGGCAAGGCCCTGGGCTGCCTCTCTTACCAATAGGAGGCAGAAATAAGAATTAAAATGGCAGTCCAGGATAGAGGTATATTTCACTTTATTAGAAATAGCCAAACAGTTCTCGAGAAATGCTTGTACCATTTTACACATTCCCAGCACATGGTAAAGTTTCTCTGCATCCTCAGTGTCATTTTATATTATCTTATTTTTCTATGATTTCAGCTATTCTAGCAGGTGTGAAATGGTATCTCATTGGAGTTTCAATTTGCCTTCTTCATTGAGTTTTCAATTTGCATTTCCAAGATGACTAATGATGTTAAGCACCTATTCACATGCATACTGGTCATTCATATATCTTCCTTTGTAAAATTGTCTGTTCAATACTTTTGCTCATTTTTAATTAGATTGTTTGTCTTTTTATTATTGATTTTTAGGAGTCCTTTCTATATTCTTGATATAATTATTTATGTGAAATGCATTTTGAATATTTTCTTCTAGGCTGTGGCTTGCTTATGCATTTTCTTAATAGTGTCTTTCGATAAGTAGATGTTTTTAATTTTGATGATCTCTAATTTATCAAGATTTTTATTCCCTATTATAATTTGTACTTTTTGGATTTATGTAAAAAATATTTGCTTTCTACAAGGTAACAAATTCACTTGCTTTTATTTTCTTCAAGAGCTTTACAGTTCTTGGTTTCTTGTTTAAAAGTATTATCATTTCAAATTAGTTTTGGGGCATGGAATAAGGTAGATATAGAAGTCATTTTCCCCCCAACGTGAGTATATAATTGTTCCAGAACCATTGGTTAAAAATACTTTCTTTCTTCCATTTAATTAACATAGTGTCTTTGCCAATAACTAATTGATCAGATTCAGTATTACTATTAAATATAGCAGTTTTTTCCCAAATTGAAGTATAGATTCAACATAATACTGATCAGAATTCTAGCAGGCTTGTTCTTTTTTTATATAAATTAATAAGTTGATTTTAAAATCTGTACAGAAATGCAAATAATCTAGAATAACCAAAGCCATTTTAAAAAAGAACAAAGTTGGAAGATTTACTCCACCTTATTTAAGACTTACTATAAAAGATAAAGCTATAGTAAGCAAGATAGTTTGGGTATTTTAAAAAAGATAGACATAGATCATGGAAGAGAAAAGAGAAAAAAGAGCAAAGATGCCAAGGTAATTCAATGAGAAAAGATAAGACTTTCCAATAGACAAATACCTGTATAGAAAAAATGTGAACATCTACCCTTACTTCACACCAAACACAAAAATTATCTCTAATTGGATTACAGTTTTCAAGGTAAAACCTAAAGCTATAAAACTCCTAGGAAAAAATCTTTGTGATTGAGGGGTAGGCAAAATTTCTCAGAACATAATAGCATGAGCCATACAAGAAAATAATAAATTTCATCAACTTTAAAAGCTTCTGATCTGCAAAGACACCATTAAGTAACAAAAGGCAAGCCACAGATTGGTAGAATATATTCATATGTATCAAAGAGCTTACATCTAGAATATGAAAAGAACTTTTTGAAGTTAATTATAAGAAGGCAAATAAGAAAATGAATAAAAGATTTGAAAAGATATGAATGGCTAATGGCACATGAAATGATGCTTAACACCATTAGCCACCAGAGAAACAAAAAAACGCAAGAAGATGCCTCCTAGATAAACACAAGAAATGCCAAAATTTAAAAACCACCACCATCACAAAAAAATCTGGCCATTCTAAATACTGGTGAGAGAGGAAGGGAGGAAGAGAGGAAAAGAGGGAGGGAGGGAAAGAGAGAAAGAAAGAAACAGAGAAAAAGAGAGAGAGAGAAAGAGAGAAAGGGAGAAAGTCAACTCAACACCAGCTTCTCTGTAAAGCTTCCCTAAGTTCTCAGCCAGAGGCAGCATCTTATAGATAGACAGACAGATAGATAGATGACTATTCGGTATCACTACACTGCTCATCTGGCTTGTTTTACTCCATGAATGATAGTTTAAAGTACCATAGCATAATTCACAGTAACGAAATAGTTGATGGGGAAAATTTCTGCTTCTTCTTTTTTTAAAGATTTTATTTATTTATTTGAGAGAAAGAGTATGAGGGGCAGGGGGAAGGCAGAAGGAGAGGGAGAAGAAGACTCCTCATTGAGCAGGAAGCCCAACACAGGGGGTGGGGGGTGGGGGGGGGGTTGATCTCAGGATCCTGAGATCATGACCTGAGCCAAAGGCAGATGCTTCACCAACTTAGCCACCACATGCCCCCAAAATGTCTCTTTATAGGAAAATTCTAGATGGAAAATAGAATCATAAAATTGAAAACCACTATTTTATAACCCTCTAATGAAATAATGGCCTAGACAACGCTCATCAGTGGATACTAAGGCTACTAGGTAAAATACTGATGTGAACCATGATAATAGATGGGGCCAGGCCAGCAGCACATGAACCCATTGATTCATCTTAGCATCACTAAAAGTGTGATCACCAGTTATTCGGTGTTTGCTTTCACATGTGATGCAGATACGATAATCACTGCTATAAAATATTCTTGAAAAAAAATCATTGATTCGGAGTCTAATCAAGCTCTAACTAGGGAAGATATGTAGAACAGAGAAACAATTTAAATACCAGCATAAAGAAACAATCAAACAAATCCAGAATATGGGCTATTGCACAAGACAAACGGCCCGATTTCCCAAACAAATGAAAATTTAGAGAAGAGGGGCTATTATAGACTAGAGATTTAAGAGAGACTACACCCAAATTCAATGTGTGCTTGCGGCATTTTTTTGCTTGTTTTTTGTTTTGTTTTGGTTTGGTTTTTTTGAATCCTGGTTTGAACACACCACCTACAAAAAGACACACCTAAGATGATTAAGGAGTTGAATATGGTGTGGCTATTTTTTTTTTTTTTAAGATTTTATTTATTTATTCGACAGAGATAGAGATAGCCAGCGAGAGAGGGAACACAAGCAGGGGGAGTGGGAGAGGAAGAGGCAGGCTCACAGCGGAAGAGCCTGATGTGGGGCTTGATCCCATAACGCCAGGATCACGCCCTGAGCCGAAGGCAGACGCTTAACCGCTGTGCCACCCAGGCGCCCCATGGTGTGGCTATTAAATGACATGAACGAAATGTCTTTACTTTTGCTAGGTGTAATAATGTCATTGTGGTAATATTTTTTAAAAGTATGACCTTGTGCATTAAAGCAGGTTGAAACATAATGAAGTATATGTGTGAAATTATGTCATATCTAGGATTTTGACTTCCAGTGTTCTGACAAAAACTGGAGTTGAGTGTTAGGTGAAAGGTCATAGGAGAAAGACTGATGAATGCTGAAGTACTGATAGGCACATACAGGCTTACTACACTATTTTTTCTTTATGTTTTGTAATTTCCATGATAAAAGATGTAAATTTATATTTTATATTTTCTTCTTAATAGTTGAGCTAGTATTTAATGATATATTTGAATCCCAACTGCATTTCCTTTTCTCTTATGGGAAATGCATTTATTTTTACCCCTTACAATATTTTAAGACAACCAAGCATATTTAAGAACATGTTTTCATCTTCAGAGACATAACAAGGTACTCACAGTCCACTTTCCCATTCTTAACAACCCCTGCTACAGCCTCCCCTTCCTTTTACTTTGAGAGAAAAAGTGCAGAAGACAAGCAGAACTCAATCCTCTCTCAGAACACTTTCTAATTATAAAGCCGGAATATGTTCACATGCTTATATGCTGTCGGACTACTGCCCACTGCCCAGTGGGACTGGCCTGTTGAGGCCCCAGCGCACCCAAGAAGGAGACTGAACACTGTACTGGAAATAAATTCTGAAACTCAGATCTTATTTTAGTTTTTTTTCCTTCTTCAGGTACTAAAGGAAATAAAAGCTTTACAAAGGGACACAGGAAAAATTCATTACCTTTTCCTTTGTGCATTAAATCCGGACATAAATATATTATTATCCATCTGTTGTCTGTGTTCCAGTGATAATAAATTCATTGCCGTTCCTAGAACCTTCCAGGATCATTCTCTATTAAGATGCTTGCCCTGGTTCCTTTACATACCTCCAGGCTGAGCTCAAATGCCTTCTCTTCTGAGACATCTTTCTCAACACCCAATCTGAAATAATTCACCCCTCCATCACTTTCTGTCACATTTACCCTATTTATCTTTTTTTATGTTTTTCTTCTTTTCACTTCCTCTTATCTTTTTACACACCACCATCCCCAACTAGAATGTAAATTCAGAGATTTGTCTGTGGTTTATTGTTATATCCACAGTGATTCAAACAGTAATTAAAATGCTATAGGTATTCAGTACATACTTGGAACTTGAATAATTTTTGTGCTGATAGAAATATATGTATGTCATGACTTTATGCCATGATACAACAGCAACAGTAATACAAATGATACTATTATTAGAACTTTTTTGAAAAATTCTGTGTTGAGATGTCTAGGTTGAAATTGGAGATGGCAGTGTGATAGACACAGTCAGGACTCCAAAGATGATCAATAATTGTAATATACACACAAACAGTATTAACACAATTAAAATACTGTGTTCTTAAGTGAATTAATAACATTCTTTGGGTCACTACCTTATTAATCTTCCTAATATCCATAGACACTCTAAGAAGAAGCAGCTACACAAAAAGAATTAATTTGCACAAAACCATTAGGCTTGTCTATGACAAAACTGGAGGCTTCTAACCAAAAATCAACTATTCATCCACTCTTTTGTTTAATAAGCACTTATTGGGACCCTACTATGTATCGAGTATGACGGTGGACACTGTCATGAGCTAATCAGACAAGAACCCTGTCTTCATAAGCTATTTCTAAAAACATGTAATGCTCCCATTTATCTACACATTTTATAGAAGAAAAAACACTTAGGCTTATGAAGTTTTTCAATACAAAAAAATGCTCTAGCAAGTTGGGGTAATAGCCTAAGACATCCAAGCCACATTTTTCAGGCCAATCATTATACCCCAATATTAGCAACGACATTACTGATCAACTACACACAATTTCCTTTTTTTTCCACATGCAATTTTCTACACAATGGACATTTACTTACAACTTCTGAATTAAATAACTTGTATAAAAATATCATATTCCACATCTGTTTCATCTGCTTCCCTTCTTGATCTTTCTCTAGAGGAACAGTTTTCAAATCTTTGGCTTGAACTCTTTTGAAGGTGAAAAGAATAGGTTTTTTTTTTTTTTAAACAAATGTGAGGTCAAAGAAATCTGTGGTTTCAAGTTTTAATTGTGTGAGCTAAGAAGGGAAGTGGGCCAACCCTCCTGGGGGATCCCATCTGTCCTGGTTCTAGTGACCGACTAAGCTGCTGATTTGACATTCCAGGGAATTGGGATATATTCTTCACTGGAGAAATCCCAAACTGCCTGACAAAACCGAAAGCATTTGACCTTTCCAGCCTTATCTCCTTCATTATTTAAAATGAAAAGAGAAAAAGAAAAATGAGACAGCAAGCAGAACTATACTAAAATTTGCTTATCAGACTCCATCTTCAGCAGTCCCTTAAACCTTTTTGAAATGTGACCACAGAATTGTTAACTTTAGGGTGAAATTGGGCCAAATTGAAATGCCAATTCATTTTTCAGAGAGCCATTTTTGTGGACTTCCAGTGGTGAACTGGAACCCCAAAGCTTATACACATGTATGTATGTATGTATGTATGTATGAATGCATGTATGTTACCATTGAGGGTAGAAGGGGGTAGATTTGAACATTTCTATAGCTTATCCTGTTCCTAAGGGAAGAAATGAGTTATGCTATTTCTGAAGAAAACTAAAAGGCAGAACAAGATTAGTAATATGAAACTTCAAGAAAATAATATCTAAAATAAAATCTAACGTTACACTGTCAGATTTTATGATTCTGGGAAGATACAGTAATGCTGGTAGACTAAATCCAGTCAAAATTCCATCAGTTACATACATTATATATATTTTTATATAATATAAATATATCTATAGTCCATAAAATTATTTCTATTTATATTTAATTATACATAATTAAATAAAATTGTATTTTATAAATTTTATAAATCATAGGTAGCTATATAGACATAGATATATAGATGTATAGATATAGAGATATATAGATGTATAGATATGAGAATAAAACATGGAGTATCTGGTGAATTACCTAAATTTTCTTCTTTTTATGGCCATGAAGAATAAACATCAGTTGTCACTTAATAAATTTATATTCATTTAAAAACATCTTGGGGAGAGCATCCGATTAGCATATTAGAAATTACAATTATTTTTCTTTGTAATATACTAAAATTATGATTCTTGAACTCTACTATATTGTCCAAATGGGAAGAAAGGTAATAGATAAGCTATTCTTTGAGAGTGTGAATCATTTTTCCATTAAGTATTCTCTGTACAAAGTGACTCTGAGGAATGTATACAATTGAACAACCAATCACACAATGCCATTTTTTAAACAATAATAGCAATACTCAGCCCTGTATTTTAACCTACCTTGCCTTTGTTTAGGAAGCTGTGTTGTAAATTCATGAGCCTTATCTAGCCTTAAAATCAGAATTACTATTTTCTCATACAACTTACAATCAAAAGATTCAGAAGAAAAGAGGAAGGAGGAGGAGGAGGGAGTAGAAAGGAGGAGGAGGAGGGATGAGGAGGAGGGTAAGATTATACATAATTTATTTATAACAGTTTTCTGTTCCCATTAAAGTAACATATGTGTCTTCTATTTTCTGGCCATCCCCAAATGCTTGCATTTCCCTGGCTTCTAATTTAGACTATGCCATTCCCTTCTCAGGTAATACTCTACTTCCCATCTCTACTTGTTCAACCGTATGGCCTCTGGGGTATCTGAGTGTCTTCCATCCTCTCTATCTTAGCAAAATGCTCTCAGAGCTTCACTCTGGCCTTTCTCATGATCTCCATCCACTCTTTCACTCCACATCAAAGTCACACATCTCACTGTCTTCTGTTTTTTAGAAGCTTCTATCTTTCACACCCCCCAGCCCTGGCTTCAGGCTTTTCCTCAGCCTCCCTAGATCTGCTATTGGAACTCACTGAGATTTCTAATCTTTTGATTCCTTAATTTTCTTGCTGTCGCCTCTCTCTCAATTTCAATCCCTTCTACCACCTGGATTCATTCCTTGGAGAATTTTTTATGCCTTGCCCCTCAGTTTGTACCTCTATGTAAATTCCTATCTATGTATCTATTTCACAAAAACATTTTCTCTTTCTCACCAGGACTGCTAAATCCTGCTAAAGAAGACCATGTAGCCATACAGCTGTGTGCCACTGTGCATACATTTTGGTTTTCAGTATAAACTGTAATCCATTGTCAATTCCCAATTACATTACATAACCCTGGTTGACACACCCTAGTGCATTTTATAACTTTTTCATAGCCTTTGTTTAGCTCAAATCCAACTCCGACTGTTCTCACTCTCAGCAAAGAATCTACAAAGCAAACACAAACAAACAAAAAAACAAGGCAATATAAACTCATCCGCATAGAGAATTAAGGTGCTGTGGTTTTGAGAAAAAATGCTTTGGTCCAGAGGTTAAGGGAGAGATCACAAGAGATCACAGGATGGCAGATGCAGTGACCAGATCTTCTGCTTTGGGATTCTTGAAGGTGTGAACTGGAAGTGCTGTGAATTACTGACGGAGTCACAAGATACTACTTCCCATAGTATTATCCAACTAGCACTGCCACTAGTGTCACGCTGGTCTGTGACAAACTCCTTCCAATATGCTCTCTCAACTTGTGAAGCAGTAACACGTGAAAAACATTTAATTAGTATTGCCATCAAAAGACTTAGAAAAACGTAAAGTGAAGCAAAGACCCAAGTACACAAAGCAAAATTTTGAACAATTAATAAATTTTAGGCCATTTGTAAACACCAGAGCTTCCTTAATATACATAAAGCATCATCTTAAATTTTTGATTTTTACTTTTGTACTATAAAATCCTCTGTTTAATACTATATTTTTCAATACCCATCCTCACAGTATCTAAGAAACTAGTCAACTAATCAGTTTCAATTGCTGACAAGGGAAAATGTTATTTATCTACACTTTGATTTCAGTCAGGAATTTCAATTTATTGGAGAATATATTTAAAACTGTTCATCTTTTCCATGACAGGAGTGTCCCGAGATTTTTGCATCTGATTTCAAGCTTAGTGAAAGGCTCTCGGTGTCTCTAATTATATTAACCCCAGATACCTTCAAATATAAAGTGAGATAAAGGAGAAATCTTTCACTTGTAACAGATACCAAGCATGGAGGACTTAGTTTAATGGGGAAAAATGCGGAAAATAACACTAAACAAAGAGAATTTGGCAAATTCAGGCAACAGTAAGCCTCGCATGAACCTACAAATAACGCAACTGTAAAAAATTCTGAAAGAAATCTTGGATGGCACAATAGCAGAGTAGTACCTAGATTGAGGGGCTGATCGCCTCACTTTAGTCTGCACTGCTACCACCAGACCCAGAGTTCTCAAAACGGACAGTCGTTGAAAACTTGAGCTTTGGAGTTAGACAGTCCTAGGCCAGAATCCAGGCCTGCCAGTTCCTGGTTCTGTAATACTGTGTGTTTTAAAATCCCTATACCCCAGTTTCTTTATCTGTAACACGGATATAAAATATTTATCACAGTCAAGCACTTTAGCACTCCACATAGTTTGCAATTAGTAAGAATCTGTTATTATATTACATATTATTTAAGAGGATAATTTGGCAAACTGATATGAAATCAGGGTGGAAAAGAGATTCAAAAAATGTCAGATGAGGCAGAGTTGAAAACTGTGGTGATATTTCACCTTATAGATATTGAGGTTCATGGGAGACAGCAGGGGTGCCTTCAAATATATGAGAATCTGTCACAAGAAAGCACATTTTCGTTTGTAATCTAAGCTGTCAAAGCCAAGAAGCAATCTGACATAGATTCAACTGATTAGGCATTAGGGGTCAGATATGACCAAAAACACCATACTAATAAGAATACATACCTGTGGAGTGGTTATGCAGCATTTCTGACTATCATTTATGTTTTAGATGAGGGTGACTGGATAGATGAAATGAAGTTGAATATGCAAAGAATCAGGAGATAAAAACCACCAAAGGACAATGAGCCCTACTTCACAGAGATGTTTCTGCATGGGTTCTGTGATCACCGAACAAAAATACTTCAGAGGGCATTCAATCCTTGGTCCCATTAGTGATCTAACAGTCCCCTCAAAACTGTGAGATATCACTCTTACAAAATAAGTGACCTAACTCTCAGTTTTGAGCTCTGCCTAAAGTGCCTATAACAGAGTTTACCTCCTCGTATTTAATTTTTTCTTTAATTTCTTATATAGAGATCAATAATAAATTCTGAAACCAGGGAAAGATCAAACAAACAAACAAACAAGCTTTTATTCCTGTGGCCTTTCGGAAAGAAAAATGAAAATGAATTACCCCATGTACGTGGATAAAATAATCAGTGAAATGGTATTAATAAATCAAGTTTTCAATCAAAGACAAATAAAATTTAAAATACTGCAGTCATGCCCTCGGGGTCCATGCCTTGTAATAATGGATTCATTTCAAGCCTTTTTAAAATGAGATCATTCTTTTAACAAGATTCTTTTGATACTTTTTATATGAGACCAAGGCAGTTCAACCTTATAAATAATTTTATTTAGTGATATGCCACTGTATAACAAGTTCTATTCCTGGATTTCCTGAAACTAAATTTTACACTCATCCACCTGTAACTAAATTTTAAACCTAAAGAATCAAAACCCAATAATAACCCATAGCACATTAATGGTTCCAGTAGCTTTAATTAACTTTACTATCACTCTTTAATTGCCAGAGAAATGGAAATTTAAGTGAACTTGAAACATTATATTGCATTAAAGAAGTACCAAGTTTTTACGGAACTCCCATTGTTAGCAAGGTTGTAGTGAAGATGATACACTAATTCATTGCCATTGGCATTATAAATTGGTCGATTCTTGTATAAATAAAAATAAAAATATGTAGCAAAAAGGCTTCAGGGACAGACATATCTTTTGATTCAATAATTTCTCTCCTAGAATTTATTTTAAGGAAATAATTTAGCATGCAAATAAAGATGGCCATTGTTGTATTATTGATAATACTGGGGGAAAAAAAACACTATTAACTATCTGAGCATTTCACATTAATGAAGAGGTCAATAAATTATAGCGTGTTAACACAACAAAATGTGACATAGCCAATAACCTAATCAGTATTTAGACAAATGGCAAAATATTTGATATGTTAAGTGAAACTTACAAAATAGATGCTAATAGTCATCTTTTGGAGTATGTACAATATGTCGAGGAATGAAATGATTAATTTATTAAATTTTCAAAACTTAGTTTTCAATTAATTGCCATTTCAATAAAAAGACTGAAAGTTGGCAGAAGATAGAAATTAGGTAGACGAAACTATTTATCAGGTGACACAGTTTTCTTTACATTCTTACACAATGTGAAGTTCCAAACTGATCTCATACCAATTCCTTTACCTTCCTAAGTTCTGGCTTCCTCCTATGTTTTTCATACTTTGTTAAGAAGAAAGTGATAATGATCAAAAAAAAGTTTGTTTCTTTTTTAAATAAAATTTAAGATTTTAAAGCATTCTGAACATGAAAATACCTAATCAAATACTGATTAATGAAAATATTAGCTGGAGAAGAACCAAAGATTTCCAGGTAAGACAAGATTCTCTCCTTTGCAGAATGTTAGATAATGCCTGTGCATTAAGAAGGAAGTGCTATTTTCCCACGTGGCTCCTAAACTAAGTGAGACAAACTCCTTGCTTACAGTAGTTAATTAGAATTACCTGGTACTGTATATTGATGGATCGTTATTCAGTCCCTTGGTTCTTAACAAATAAAAAATCCATTTCCCTAGGCTGACCCATTAATTGAAGTCATTCTTTTGGTTTTGTTTTGCTTTTTTTTTTAACATATGCAATTTTGTCACTGTAAATTTTAATTTCCCAAATGGCAAAACATTTCAGAATATCTCTAAGGCGCTTGGAACTCAAGATCTGCCACAGAGGTATTACAAGTGTGGCCACACTTCCCTCTGAAGTCTATCAAGGCCTTTCTAATTAGCCTTTTGCCACATGACAGCTCACCAACTTCAAGAGATTTAGGGTTGCTAATCCTCCATCAGCAACTGCATTATTCAGATGATTGAGTTTGAAGACTGTAGATAAGTAAGGTAGACTTTACAAGTCACTCTTGGATTATGTTTAGTAGAGGTGAATTTGGACTACTGGGTAGATTATGCCAGAGTTAAAGAGATGAGCTTTTTAGACCTTGTTGGTCAACTTCTTTTTATATCACAACTTCTTCCTAACTCACTTCTTCATTTTCCCCATATGCAAAACAGAGTTAGAAACATCTGTCATAGCAACTTGCTCCTGGGAATATTTGATGGATAATTAGCTAAAGAGGGCATTCTACCTTGCTGGGGAAGGGTAAAACACAAATACAGGTGAACTCACACATACCATCATCTATTCTGATGATTTTCTTACTCTCCTTGTCTACTATTTGAACTTGGAGATTTTTGATTTCTTATGTAAACCATTTGCCATTGACTGCCACAATTTGTGAACTATTTATTGTATCTTATTTTATTTGCAATGGCAAATTATACACTAAGTACTAATCTCTCATGCATACTAAAGTACAAATATGACACAATAACAAAGCCTTTGAATGACTAAAGAGGTTTAGAGATAGAAATTGATCATTTTTCTTTCTCACTGGAATACTGTCTTATCTCACCAAGGCCCAAATGATTCAGTGTTCTTGCAGTTCACTGAAACTAAGCCAGTATCTGAGCTGGGAACACCTTCATTTCTATGAAACCTAAAATAAACAAATATTCTATGGTTCCCGAAAAGTCAATTACATTGCTCTCATTTCTTTGAAAAAATTTGAAAAAGCTCTGGCTTTTAAAAATCTCAATATTTATTTCTATTTCTAAAAAAAAAAATGATAGTACATAAGCCACTTTATTGGGAAAGTAAAATAGGACATTCACTGCAGTTACTGAATTGATATACTATGTACTGCTCATTTATTAGTTTAATTTTGTTGTCAGCTCTCCTACTATAACATTATATTTCCCATGGGTTCACATGAGATTTTACTCTGTTTTAGCTACTTTATTACAAGTATTTCCTTCTTATCAGTTATTTATTTAAAGCTTTCACCATACCCATTTGATCTGAATAAATTCATTGGATCTGTGCTTTCTCTTTATAACCAAGCTCAGCTTTTGCTGGTGTATTTACACCAGTTTTTTTATATAATATCAAAAAGATCCACAATTTAGAGAATGACCTTGATTTGCTTTATCTGATCTTTTGTAGTTGGATGAAGCAGAAGGTAAAATGAGGGACAATTGTGTGTAATTTTCCTCTAATAGTCACTATCCTTTTTCAAAGAAATTCTAAAATAAGGATTCTTTTAAAAATAAGGTGTAAGCTTACCTCACTATTAACTTAAAAACTACAATTTATGTATCACTGGATTTTACCATTTTTTGTGTCATTTGGAAATATGGAAAGCCAGAATTTGAGCTTCCTGTGTGAGGAATCTGAAGAATGTCAAGTCTGCAGTAGAGTCTTTCCTATAGTTAGAACAACCTGTTTCAGTACAGTGGCAACTCACATTACTGCTCATTCATCCTTGGTAACCTGCCTATAATGCCCCATCTTTGTGGGAGGATTACACGCTCCTGTCTTGTTAAAGTAAGACGGGGCCACATGATTTGGTTTTGTCAACCGAATGTTGGCAATGTTCCAGAGAGAGGCTATTCCATCAGCTGGAGTCCTGAGGTGAGGGTGACATGGAACAGAATCACAACAAATCCATGTTAGACATGCCGAGTGAGTTGAAGTAATACTTTATTACTCTAAGAAATTAGAATCTGGGGAATCATTTGTTAATGTAACATAATTTAGTTTCTCATAATCGAGACAAGTATTGTTGTTGGGATACTCAGAGGAACCAAGCTGAAGGCGAAGCCACTCTCCCACAAACAAAGCAAGCCAGCCAGCAAGCAAATAAGTTACCCTACAGAACATGAACAAGACGCAAGCACCTCAATTCAGTTGACCTAAGGTAAGTATGGAACTAAGAGACTTACACAAAGGGCTTCATAGACTATTAAGTATATTAAGTATTATGCCCTTAAAGGGGTCAAAGCAAACTCAAAGGAAATAATATTCACATAGAGAAATACTGAGGTATAGTGTTCCAGGGGCTGAGTAATTAGTTTATGAATTGTGTCTAAGACAGTGACTCTACAAAGAGATTCTATAGAGCATTTGAGGAAGAAAAGTTGTTCCTTTCTATGGAAGTAATTCCGAAGTCTGAAGGGTGGGGGAAGGGGTGATGGGAGAGTAAATACCAGATCAAGAGATGAGGATGATCAGTGGTATGTGGGGAATTAGATTTCAATATGGCTCAGAGTAAGGGATTCAGTACTAATGACTATGAATTCTAAGAGTATTGGGACCTAGAAGGTACTGTTAATGTAGTACAAGAGAGCTTCTAAAGAATGCATTCACATGAGCAGTGTTCCCTATCTTCCACATCTCAAGAGCTTTGTGGTTCTAGTGTTTCCTAGCTAAAAGTTTTCCCAGAACTGCTGCCTAGAGACACACTTCAATCCTGAATTGAAACAAAGATAACTAATATCTATATTAATAGCAAAACCACATGATACCCACTTCCCATGATATACCTCTGGAATCACAGATCACTCTGCCTTAACTAGGAGTGAAACGTTCAATATCAGTAAGTTTGTGCTGTGAAATTTTCAGTCAAGTACTTGGGAATAGAAGATAAGACCATGCATGAGTCTTTCATTATAGACCAGATCGACAGAAAAATCTAGTGAGTGAACCAGATCTGGTCACTTAAGTCCTGTCTCAGTCCATCCTCACAGTAACCAACCTAAGGAAGTATTATTATTATGCTCATTTTGCAAATGAGGGAACTGAAGCTCCAAGAGGTAAAGTAACTTGCTTGAGACTACATGGCCAAAAATGGTCAGGGCAGGTTTGGAAGTCAAATGATCTAGCTACAGAGCTTTTAAAACTAGCTTTTTAAATACTAGCTAAACAGCAGGCCATGTGACTGTTGAAATGTATGTAGTTATGGATTTCATTGTGATTCAAGAAAAATCATGGTCAAAATGGTAAAATACACTTAAGATCTTTGCTTACATAGCTCCAAGGGCTGTCAGGTTGTCATCTCTCACAGGAGATGTGGCCCTATTGTGTAATGATACAATCAGGAGAATCCCTGCCTAGCATTCAAAATAAACCAAAATGTGATCTTAAATTTAATTAAGGTTATATAGGATTTTAGGCTGTATCTCTACAAAAGAAGTTCAGACCAGAAAAGACCACCTGAATAATTGAGGGGAGGGGACATTATCCTCCTTTCCCTAATTTATCCAGTTAGCTGACAGCAGTTCAGGCGCTGTCCCTGAATAATTTGTGAAAATGTTCCCATTCTTGGCTTTATGTGGGTTGATGAGACCAGATTCTATTTGATCCGTGCCTCATTATTCAATGGCAGTGCATGGCCTGGGTCAGCAGTCAGCAGCAGTGTGGGGAGTAGGGGTGAATGCCTGGCCCATTACCACTGATAAGCCTTTTACCAAAGACAACTCACACTGAGAGGAGAGAACAAGCCTCCAACTGGCTACAAAGTGGGTTTCGGATAAAAACTCATTACTCTCCAAAATCTACCTCAAAGCCCATAGAGTTATCCTGAGGAGGCTAGAGTGAAGTTCACCTAATTATCAATTACACTGTATCTTCCTTCCTCCTCTCTCTAATTTAATCTCTTAAATTCACCTTTTGAAAAGCTAACAGCTTGAATATTTTCCATCAGGAGCACAATCAACCATAGAATTTTAAGGGAAAGGGGTAAAAGATAAACTCCCCTACAGAAAGCTTTATTATCAGAAATGATCTCTGATGTGTAATCCATAGTCTAGAGATTACCAGGGAAGGAAAATGAAAGCCAGCAAGGCAGTGAGATCTATCCCCAACTGCACCCTGTAGGGAGGCTCCATTGTCTCACAAGGTATGCCCCAGGTTCAAAATATGAACTTGAGTTAAAAAAAAAAAAAGTAAGTATGTGGAAGAGGCTAATGGGGAGAGAGAGAAAAATGGTTTTTGTTGTTGTTGTTCTTTTTTTAATCTTTCTCCAGTTTGATGCTAATCCTTTGTGATAGGTAGAGAACGATGTGTGATTTTCATAATTGAAGAGTAGCTTTATCATTCTTAGCAGGAGGGAAACCCCTCTCTGCTGCCTTTTAAAGGTTTTTTAGAGAAGTAGAATTGCATAATCCTTCAAATAATTGAAGGACCCTAACTTCTGTTAAATTTTCACAGCATGTGTTGATCAATATTGCAAAGTGCTGAAAGTGGGAGGGTTTTCTTCCAGGATTGGGATAGGATTCAGAATCTTTTTCAAGATTCCCGAGAAACACATTTTTTTCCTCTTTCAGAAATTGTTACTCCCATGGGTTGCACTTTTACAGTTACCAAACCATTCAGTCCAAGAAAAATGACTGGCCAGACTGCCCATTAGGTGGTCTTACTCCCAGAATAAATCCCCACAGTCACCCAGCACGGGGCGGGGGGGGAAGGCCCATGCTAGCCCTCTGCCCTCTGATTAGTTCAGGAAAGGAAAAGTTCTCACAGAGGTCTCACCCCAGAGCCTCTGCAGGGACTCAGAGGCCTTCGGAACTTCCCTGGGCTTCTGGAAGAACTGGAGGCAGCAAAAAAAAAAAAAAAAAAAAAAAAAGAAGAAAAAAAAAAGAAGAAAAGAAAAGAAAAAAAAAAGGACATCTGGCTGTTTCTTTACAACTAGAGAAAAAAGCCACATCAGAGACCATCATAACATGCCTGTGGCAATTTAGATATACCCCAATGGGTAGGTTTTCACAATACAGAGCCAGAGGTTCTGCTGAACATGTGGGGGGGCTACTGCAAGTCAGCATGTCCTGCAAGTACATGCAGTGACACATTTTGCGTGGGTTTTGAGAATCCAAGATCAAGGATGCAGCACTGTCACCAATAACTTCAAGGGAACTTGGCTGGAATTGGAGGTGAGGACATTCTAGGTTAGATTCCTTTTCCAGGCTCTGTGCTAAAGGTAATTGCAATACATACAAGCAGGCTAAAGTATGGTCTGGGCACACATATAGAAAACAGCCAACACTTTAATGTATGTGTGCAATGTCTTCCATAGCCCTCTTACAGACATCGCAAATTGTTCCTACTACAGCCCTGACTAGGGGGGGGAAATAACCGTTGGAAAGGTAGCCTCTGGGCTATGTAGACCAAGTTACCACTGAAGAATTCTTAATTTGCCATCTCTAGAGAGCATATCTGGGTGTGAAGTATTATTAAGACTTTTGAGACAAAAACCTGAAAAGCAACCATTGTCCAATCAGAATGTAGATTTTGTTATATACATCAGCCATGCCAAGATCTGGGCAAAAACAGACACTTTGAGATGGATGGATGACATGGCTGGAAATGAAATAAAAGCTGAACAACTCCTACTGGTTATTGCTAAAAACAACCCAAACCAATATGAATATATTTGGAGCGGTCACATTTCTAGCTGCCTGACTTTAGACGGGTTCCTCTCCTTGACTTTATGTAAAATAAAGATAATGATAATATTTGCCCAGCCTATTTCATAGAATTATTATGAGACTTGAATAAGACGTTATGGAAACCCTTTACAAACTGTAAAGTGATACCCACCAGTTGAATATACTTGATGTTCATTTACATCTGTATACACACACACACACACAAATATATATATGTCTTCCCTCAAAATGCAAGTTCTTAGAGGAGAGATTGCCATTTTATGTCATCTGTGAAGAACTGTAATTCAGGCCAGCTGCCCCCAAAGGCGGTTTCAAGTGCTTTTATGGCCATTTAAGTAACTATGAGGCCATCAAAAAGGGTCTTCCATTTCTTTACATACTCAGTGACAGACTCAGAGTTTGTCAAAAAAACATTTAGTCTAGGGGCGCCTGGGTGGCTCAGTCGTTAAGCGTCTGCCTTCGGCTCAGGGCGTGATCCCAGAGTCCTGGGATCGAGCCCCACATCAGGCTCCTCCACTATGAGCCTGCTTCTTCCTCTCCCACTCCCCCTGCTTGTGTTCCCTCTCTCGCTGGCTGTCTCTCTCTCTGTCAAATAAATAAATAAAACATAAAAAAAATAAACATTTAGTCTAACAAAATAAATAAAAGTGCTCCTCAGTTTTCCCATTTGCTTTTCCTGGTGGTCATTCTCTGCTGAAACATACAATTCACGCATCGTTACTTGTTCAGCGGCTTCAGATTATTTTACAGTGCTGTGGGGAATAAATGTGGCTACATGGAATAGACAAATTAGAGAACAGCCTCACAAGACTGAGGACAACACAGTATGCCTACTTCTCCTTTCTTCTGTTGAGTTTTGTTGAGGTTATCAGAACTTCCTTAGAGAATTCCAAACGTTCTTTGAGTTTCAACTTCAATGCCATATCCTCCCTTGAGCCTTTTCTGGTTTCTCCCAAACAAGACTTGATTTTGCCTTCCTCTGAATTTTCATGTCACTTTATGTCCAATTCTCTCATGGCACTAAACTCAATGTAATATTGTATATCTTCTTTAGGAGCTGAGACTCTGATGTACACTTCTGTCTCTTGTCTATACAATGCTGGTCTTGGTTTCACACACAGTAGTTCCTCAATAATTATTGATTAATAAATGAATGAATATAATGCAATATAAATGCATGTGTGCTTTGCTTGTATTGTTACATAGAAAACCAAGAATCACTAGGTGACAGGAGATAAGTGATAAAAAGCCCACCTTAGGCTGGCTCTTGGCTGGGCTGTCATGCCAGCTCTCATTAAAGCATCCAGGCCTTGGGGGCATTGAGCATTAAATCCCCACCACATCAAACTCCTAAGCTCTGTATACATGTGTACTGAAGAAAAGAGAAGGTTAACACAGGTCATGTGTAGCATGAATTTCTGCTCCACCAAGCTCTCAGGAATCTTGAAAAGTCAAATATTTAGCCATCTAACATTCTCATTCGCAGGCAATATGGCTTTTGAATTTCTTTCTTCCTTCCTTTCTCTCTTACATTTAGCCTACTTCCATAAATGCTTCCTTTGTGTTCTGCTGTGGCTGCTGCCTTCGTTAGAATTTTTTGCTATGATTAATTATTGAGTCCTCAGTGCAAACGGTTTTCCACTCTCCAGTTCTCATTACTGGGTCTTGCTGCTGACTTACTCTGCTGGCCCCGATGCAAGGCTCCATCCTAAGAGGGTTTCATGTGCTCATAACCAGCTGTTTTTCCAGTGTGCTTTTTGGGTGAACTTGGCAGGGAAAGAATTTTATATGCATTTCGGGGGGGGGAGGGGTGTTTAACCCAGAAGGAGTTCTAGTATACATGTCCAGACTACATCAAAGCACAGTAGACAGCAATACTAGAGCTGGAAGTTCCTTTAGTATTTTTGGCTCAACTTTTTTTTTTTTTTTTTTTTAAGATTTTATTTATTTATTTGACAGAGAGCACAAGGAGGCAGAGTAGGGAGAGGGAGAAGCAGATTCCCCACTGAGCAAGGAGCCCAACACGGGGCTGGATCCCAGGACCCTGGGATCATGACCTGAGCTGAAGGCAGACGCTTAACCAACTGAATCACCCAGGAGCCCCTCAACATTTTTTTTCCCTACTTTAATTCTTCAATTCGTCTGACCATTTTACCTTTGGAAGAGAGAGGTGTTTTTTATTTATTTATTTTTGGCATATTGCTTATCCTCATCAACTGTTGTATCCACTTATATGCTCTTTGGAATTTATTTGACATATCCTGCTATACTGTGTACCTTTTCTGGTTCTCTATTTTTTGGAGCTCTATGAAGTAAAATTCACTTCCACAATTTTAAAATCACCTAGTATGACTCTTAGTTTTATTTACAGCCTTATGTCCAATTTTCTTGTCTCCTCTCTCCCCTGATCCTGACAGGGAACTGCATTCCAAGGAAGATTTCAAGAGAGGATGGAGAGAATTTGGTGAGGTGATGACGAGCATGATAGTTCTAACAGACACTGCAAGGCATTTTTCCACTTTATCAAACAAGAAACTGATGGGTTTGGAAAGGATTTTTTTTTTGTGATATTTCAAAAAACTTGAAAATATCAGGCACTGATATAGCACTTTATTCCAGTGAGAATCCCTTTTTATTTGTTCGTTCGTTTGTGTATTTGTTTTGCTTAGACCTTGCCACGCCTCTTTGGAAATCTTGGTGAAACTAAGAATCACAAAACACCAGAAAACAGCAATGCATCAAAATGTGCTCAATGACATGCTCCCTTCCTGAAATGGGTTTTCTGTAGGACTCGAATTAAACCCATGAGCAACTGTACACTTAAAATGAGCTTTGGGGTTCTTCCACCAATGAAGCACACAGGCTACAGAGAGTCTCTTTACTTCTCTCAACATTGTAGGGGTTCAGAAAAGTTGTCCCAAGATGTGCACCTTTGGCATGTTGGATTATTTTGAGCTAAAAACTATCAAGTCCCAGAAGACTCAGGAAGGAAATTTGACCTTCCTCTTAATTGCCTAAAAGAATTTAGATAGAGGACCTGCTCTATCCAGGAAGGGAGTTAACACAATAGAACACAATAGTATAATATGAACCAGGTATGGTACACAGGGAGGAACTTTAGCAAAGTCTGTGTTAAAAAATCCTTCCTTATGGGGCGCCTGGGTGGCGCAGTCCTTAAGCGTCTGCCTTCAGCTCAGGGCGTGATCCCGCGTTCTGGGATCGAGCCCCACATCAGGCTCCTCCGCTAGGAGCCTGCTTCTTCCTCTCCCACTCCCCCTGCTTGTGTTCCCTCTCTCTCTGGCTGTCTCTCTCTCTGTCAAATAAATAAAATCTTTAAAAAAAAAATCCTTCCTTATGCCCCACTGTTTCTGTATGGCTCAGCAAACATTTGTTTACCAAACATTTACTGATTTTTATCTTCCTGTGAATGGCTTCCTTTTCCTCTGAAGTCCCATACCTCTACTCTTTTATTAGTTCAGGATGACATATACCTCATTTTGGCTAAGAAATTAAATTTGATTTTTTTCCAGTTAGTCTATCCTATGTCAATTTAATTCTTAGACCAGTCAGAGAACCTTGAAAAGTGGAGAAAAATTTATCTCCCTAATAGCACCTATAAAATAATTAGTTTCTGGGGTGCCTGTGTGGCTCAGTCAGTTAGGCCTTCAACTCTTGATTTCAGCTCAGGTCGTGATCGCAGGGTTTTGAGACTGAGCCCCACATCAGGTTCTGTGCTGGGCATGGAGCCTGCTTAAGATTCTCTCTCTCCCACTCCCTCTGCCCCCACCTCACATGTGGGCTCATAGGTGCGCTCTCTCTCTCTCATGATAAACAAGCAAACAAACAAACAGTTTCCATTGTGCTCCCTTGCAAGGATACTGTGGAAATCAATGACCTCATATCTTTAATTTGCTTCACCCCTTGGCACAAAGGTCTAAACAGAGTACAAAGAAAGAATAACTGGCTGTTTCATTTCCCAAGTCTTGACTTTTTTTTTTTTTTTTAATTTCACCACAATGAAAAACTAGTTAATTATCTTGACGTGGAATAGAAATAGAGTGCTTCAGTTTGCCATGGCCTGATTCATGCCAGAGACTTTTTCAGTGAGAAGAAATTAACTACAAACTCTTGTTCAGACATAAACAGTTCTCCCTGCCTCTCATATTCATCTTCCTTTTATCACAGTTGTTATCGAAAAGACTGGAGAACTGCATTTCACTCAGCTGTTCAAACATATGTTTTTTCTCTCCATTCTGCTCAAAAACCATGGCTTCAGAGGGTATAGCTGACCAAGGGCAGGGCAGGCAGGTGGGGGGGCACATACTCATCACATCCAGGGTAGCAGTGGGGGAGTGACAGGTTTGGGCAGAGTAGGCACATATTCATGGAGAAGGATAGACAATACTCAATAGAACTATGTGAGCTGGCAGCCAAAAGGGCCAAGGCTTACACTGAGTAGCATATATATGCATTTATATTTTCAGATTTAGAGGCAATAATGATGGCAGATTCTATTCAATAAAAAGGAATTTACCAAAAGACAACTGCAAGAAATATGAGTATAGAATTATTTTGTTAATGAGGAAAGATTAAATATTTTTTAATATATTCATCTTAGCTAGCTGTCAGCTGGGTCATGTGGTAGAGACGATTACCCTTTACCAATAATTGAAAGTATAAATAGAAGTGGATTTTTTTTTTGGGGGGGGGTTAAGAATGCTGGGAAGGGGTAGCATAAAAAAGATGGGCATTTGATTAGAAATTGTAGCCACCCTCCTGATTGGGAGTACGAGAGAAATGCTTAGGGAATAATTTCTTATATGATAACAAATGACACTGAATCATAAAGAAAATTAGAGCTTTTTAGAAATTAACTAAATTGCAAATTAACTAAATTAAATTAGCAAAAAACTGCTGTTCTCTTGTTAGTGTATCTCATTAATGCTTGTTATTTTGTCTCCCTTGGCTTTTAATGAGTTTCATGGAATTTAAGCTATAACCAATGGGCCTAAGAAATGTCATATATTTTTTCACAATTAAATGATTTGTCTGTGTGAGTAGACTTTGTCAAGTATAAATGAGATCTCTTTCTTCAAATTTGGTAGGCAGATTTATGGCTTAGAATAATGGGTGTCAAGTGGTCAAGCAGCTCCTAAAATTTGCTCACCATACTTTTGTTTGGTAAGAAAACAATGAACCCACATGAAATTGGACAATTTGTTACTCATGATACAGTATGTTCATATCAGTTTCCCTTGCCCCCCAAGTTTCCTGGGGGCTATGCGGAATGAACCCAGGCAGGTGTTGCACACACAGGGCTGTTTCACAGCCTGGAAGCACTGCGTTCAGGAAATTGCTAATCTTACAAAAGGATGTTGACAAAACTGCCCATCTTCCCCTCTGGAGAGAAAGATTAGGTTTTTTTTGTCTGTTTGTTTTGTTTTGTTTCCCCTTAGAAAGTAAGCAAATATTCCCTGGGGAAAGTGGGAGACTTTACTATCTTTGAAGGTCTATAGGATCTCTAGCTTTAAAGAGACACTAATTTTAGCTTCCAAAGTTGTTTGTAAAGCAATAGTCCTTCCAGTGGCTCAGAAGACATTGGAAATGCCAGAATTATGGAGAATTATCTCCCAGCACTGTGATTTAGTGGAATGCACTTTGGAGGCAGAGATCTAGGTTCAAATCCTAACTCCAACATTTATTTCAGGACATTCGACAAATTTACATGAACTTTCTCAACACGAAAAACCCTCATCAGTAAGACGTATGACGATATGAATAGTTCCATTGTTGCACAAGTCTCCACAAGTTCCAATAAATAATTTAGCACAATGACTACCATATATTATATGTTCACTCAGTTTGATTACCTGCCTTCCTCTGTCTCCCAGCTTCTGAGCTGACTCATCAACTATACACTTGAGGTTGCTTTAGGTAACAGAAGGTGAATTACCAATAACATCTATTTTAAGTGAAAGTGATTATTATGTGCAATATGTTTGTCCTAGAAAATAGACAATTATTCATTATCTTCTGGGACTGGGTAAGCCCTCTTAACCTATTTGGGTCTCAATTTGTTCATTTTAACACAGGAAAATTATTTTAAATGATCTCTAATGCTCTTTTAAGTCATAAGCTCTCTGGTAGAATGTGATGCTTTTTAATTTATTTTATGTGTTATATTTTTCTTGAACTGTGAATTGACTGTTTAAAAATATTACAGGTTTTTTTTTTTTAATTTCCTTCTGCTAACACAGTGCAAACATTCTCACAAACAACTTTTCTTTCTTTAAACCCATACTTGTTTACAAAGCAGTCATAAATATTCATATTAGGAATGCCTTCTTTTTCCATAAGGTTTCCTTAATATGTACATATTTATTGCAAGATAAAGAAGTTTTAACAAGAGCCAATCTTCAAAGATTCACATGAATGGAAGGAAAATGCAATGAGTATAATCCACAATGACACTATTCGAATAACTGATATTTGGCACAGGGTATGTTTATAACTTGCTTTTGCACACAGGTGTTCTTTGTGTCTTGGGATTGCATCTCAAATAAAAAGTGAAGCCACATTAAAGCTGGCCCAAGAAACATGGTTTTGCTGCCCAAAATGCCTGCCTTTGTGCAGGGCATTTCACTCTTGAGCAGAAGCAATACATCTCACTATGATTTTCTCTGACAATATTCACCTCCTAATTTCCCTTTATGACCGTGAAATTGCTTTTATTTTATTATTTATTGCTACTGATAGATTTAGGATTTATTTCTTATCATATATTTGCACGTAACTCGTAGCCTGTCTAGTATCTAGCACAAAGTTGGATACAAGGGATGATGGACAGAAAAAAGATAAAAAGTAAAAGAAGTCTCGAGGCAGATTTGTTAAACAAAGAGGTTAAACTGGGAGTTTAAGGGGACAAACTTCATCTGGCCCAAGAATCTGCTGGGAATCAGGAGATATCTGTGGGTCTGATCGCAGGGGGAGGAACCTCAGCACAGGCTGAAAGTAGAAGTAATCAGAACTGGGGAACATACAAACATGTCAAGAAACAGAGAACAATGACCTTGGCCACAAACAAACTGTGCTCAAGGACTGAACATTACCCTATTGCGGTAATCCAGTAAAATATAATTCAACAAACACTACTGAAGTCCTATTGTATGCCAAAATATTGTATGCCATTATCCCAGCCAAGTCTCTCTCAAATTGAGTCAGATCGCTGAGCAAGCCAGGATCTTGGCTGGATTTGGCACAATTTCTAGCTTATGGTGAGCTTCGATGCCAGACACCGAATTTGACCACATTCTGCTGTACCTTCATACTACATTCTTTAGAGAAAAAAGTATTCTAGCCATGAATGCTAGCTTAGGAATGTGTTAAGGACAAGTGAGATTTTGATAGCAAGGGCATTTAAAGCCTTGTTATACACAAAAACATTTTAAATCAAGATTCAATGAACACTTGACTTTTTATAGAGATAGTATTTTCTGAACAAAACTCCATTTACCAGTTACATTTTTTGATCAATATTCTATATGATGCTTTTAAAACTTTTCCATCTTTTTTCATTCTCATTTTCATTTTGTTAAAATTGTGTTTATTGTGATCAATGTTTTTCTGTGTAAATTGCCCAATGAATAATGGAAAGATCGAGGTCTTTTGTTCATATTGAATTTCATCAATTATAGCTTCTGTGTCTTACATGTACGGTTTTTCTGCTTGATGTGTGTTTATTAATTCTAGCAAATCCAATTTTTTTCAGTCATTTTTGCGGATTTAAATTTTGTCAAGAATATTTTAATTTTCTATCAATTTTTAGTCAATAAGAGACATTACTATATCCAGTTTTAGCTGCTCTCAGTTATATTTTGTGCCATTTGTTTCTCATATGTCTAATTTTTTTCAGATCGATTTTTGCAGATTTTAGTATTCCCATAAGATATTAACCTTGAGTCAGTGTCTATCACAAATTTTACTATGCGTAATTTGGTTTACATTACTTCTACAACTCTAATTTTTTGGGAGTCAGTTGTACTTCTTTAAATTTACCAATTAGTGTTCTTTATATTACAAGCAAAAGATCTCGGCACACTATACAACTAAACTATCCTCAGGATCAAAGCAATGACATTTATACTTCCTTTACAGCCGAGGACATGGGTAGCAAACTCAATGAGAACAATCATTTTTGAAATGATCTATTAATCTCCTAGCCTAGTAACAAGGGATGCACATATTGTTGAGAATAAAGACAATTCCCAGTCCCAGGTCTAGCTCCAGAAATTTTGGTCTATGGAAGGGTGAGGTAATCGGCAGATTCTATTTCAGTGGCTGCTTCTCCGTGACTATACCTAGCTGGCCAGGGAGGAATTAAATGCATTTTCAAAAACTCATCTAACCCATCTCTCTCCTGTATCACTAAAATTCAGGGAAATTTATATTACAGTATAATAGCAGAGTCCCCAAATTTAAATTAAGATTTAAGAAATACAAGCTGAGGAATAAAACACACTCCTGATTATTGAAGATGGCAATTTGAACACAAAATTACCTCTGTTTATGTCCAAAACTTCACTAAAATGACACAAAAAGAAAAAGATATTTTGAAGGCATAAAAGTGGGGCGCCTGGGTGGCTCAGCCGGTTAAGCGTCTAACTTTGGCTCAGGTCATGATCTTGGGGTCTTGGGATGGAGCCCTGCTTCTCCCTCTGCAATGTCTCCTCCCGCTTTTGCGCCTGCGTGCACATGCGCAGATACTCTCTCTCGCTCACATAAATAAAATCTTTTTAAAAAATCATAAATAAAGGCACAAAGGTCACAAAGAAAAAAAGAGGCAATGAGTTTAGCAAAACTTTAGAAACTACAAAGCAGAATGCCTAGCAGTAATTGATACAAACGGAGCTGAGAAAGCCAGATTCTAACTAAAAGAGCAGAAATCTAAGAGACACCAAATTTGCCCTGTAGAAACAACTCCCCCCACTTCAAGGGCTCAGTATTTTGCACCGGAAACACAGGAAGGGAGGTAAATATAGAACTGAAACAGGAGGATTTTTTAAAATTTCTGTTTAAGAAGTCGCTATAACTTCCAATTCCCTCCCCAGTTATGTTTAGGGAATGCCTGTCCCTCCTCTATATCCCCTGCAAACAACAACAACAACAACAACAAACCAAGAACAAAACAAAACAAAAAACCAATAGATGGCTTATTCTCTGGAAGGGATAGAACAGAGGACTTACATTCTAGAAATGCTATCCTGGCATGTCTCCCCTACCTTTCTGAGAGGTGTGAGTAGGTGTGTGTGGCCTGTAAGGTTGCACTGCATGCACTCTTTCTAAATGATTTCATGAACAGACAAGGCATGGACAGATACTGTGCTTGCTGTAGGCACAGTCAAGTGTGCCTGCACAGGCATGCCAGCACGCAAACACAGCCTGGTAACAGTGAGCAAGCACGTGGAACCACACATCTTGCTGCGCCCATCCTTCATTCTGAAAGATGCCATTTATTTTAGATATAAATCGACAACCAACCCACACAGACCTGCTGTTGCTGTGATACTAACACTGTAAATTATTTACTGCATTTTGGGGAATTTGTCATAGAAATGAACTTGGAGTTGAAAATGCATACAGAAACAAATATTCTCATCTGTTAGGAAACTACTGTTACACTTTTGTCCTTCATTTTCAAACATGATCTGCAACAGGTTGAGAGCTATGCAATGAGGCATGAAAACAAATACTGAACCCATTTCTAACACCCACAGTTTTTTATCTGCTCAGCCCAAAGATTGCAAATGCAGTGTTCATTAGATACAGCTCAAGGCATAACTGCACACCTGAAAGTTTTCTGAATCTACCATCTTCGAAGAACCTGCTGAGCCAGCCATAATTTGCTCACACCTGTCTTTCCCAGATTCCCCACACAGCATGTAAAAAGTAACCTAGTGGGCTTTAACTGAGCCCCCAGTCACTCTTATTTATTGTCACTAACTGGTACCATACCTTCAGGTCAATTCCTGCCACAGTCCACTCTGATTTTGAATCTGGATAGAATATCCCATCTCCCCTTCCTTCTCCTTTTCTTTCAGAAGCCCTATAAACTACTTCCATTGGCAATAACAGAAATTCTCAATAGCAAATGTAGATTTTGGTTGCAATGAGAAGATGTAATCTTTGCATAGGAGTGTTCCAATTATGAAACTTGAACTCTCTGTGTCCTAATACCACACTAATATTTGTAGGGTCCAGTTCTCCAGAATGATTCTTGCATAATCTTGTATGACTGTCATGGTTTACTTCTGTTAACTGGTTTCTGTAAGAGCAGTATGGACATAATATGACTGGTACTTTCTCTACCAACAGGCATCCCCTGAAAATTGCTATTATCTGGTGCAAAGAAAACAAATCTCACCTGCATTATGGGACATGTACTTTAGTCACATTTTGATCCCAGATCTACCACTTACTAGATGAATCTTAAACAAGTTGTATAACTTCCCTAAGCTTCAGTTTCTTCAGCTGGAAAAATTAGAAAGGACAATATTTGCCTCGTGGAGTTAGTGTGAAAAGTAAATGGAAATTGCATGGAGATATACACTCCACAGAAACAGGACCAGAGACACATAATAAGTATTCAAGATCTAATACATATTTTCATCAGAGAGTAGCTTTGTTGTTAGATCCATTTATGTTGAGCTATTATTGCAGAATTACTATGCCTGGTGGGAAGCTATAGGAAGATTCAAAATTATAAAGAACCCCAAGTCCCTTCTCCTTGAATTTAGGGAATAACAAAAAAAGAAGAATGTATCCAAAATAATCGTCCTACTCATTTCTAGCTCCTTGGACAGAGAGGTCTGGCCCCCTGGGAGAATGGCTTCCATTGGCCACACTGCTACATGAAACATTTTTTTTTTTTTGTCTTGCCAGTTAGTGTAGACAGAAATTTCTGCTTTAAATGTGGCCTCTCATTAGAATCTGTGCCAAGACAGTGGCATCTCTCTGGCAAGAAAGTGTCTCTCTAGCTCCATTTTCATCTTTCAGTGTCAAGTAGATGTCAAGTTCAATTTAAGAATTAACCTTTGGAGACTCTTCCAGAGACCATTTGCCATCTCCACTAAAGACTGCCTTTGTAAAGTTTTTTTTTTTCTTTTTTTTTTTTTTTTTATAAATAGAGAATTCTTTTCATGTTTCCCTAGAGATATGGCATCTTTGAAGTTGACCCAAGACAGAGCCAGAGAGTCAATGTAATACAGAACTTCTCCTCATCTGCTGCTACCTCTCTTGAGCTTTGACAAAAGAAACAGAGAATGAGGACATGGGAAAGATAAAAGGGCCTCCCATTAGGAGTCAGAAATTGATTTTTTTTTTTTTTTTTTTTTTGTCTTCTAGAAAGCCATTATGAAACATGAGGGTAGACAGGTTACCAACTCCCTTTCATAGTGAGATATTGCCCTCAGATTTATTATCACCGAGGGCAGCATTGGGAAATTGAGCAGATTGTTGCCTAAAGCCAGAAGTCGTCGATATGGAAGGGGAACATACCTTTGTAGGTAAACATAAGCAAGAATGTATACACTTTTGCCTAAAAATTTTTAAAAAATGGTCATAAACATATCAGGGCTAAATCAATTCACTACAGAGCAATCCATCACTGGCTGGAACATCTATAGATGGTACTTAACAGATAACCTAAGAGAACAGTCAGACTTGGAGTGGACAGGATACTCAAAACTGAAAGCGTCAAAAGTATGAGACACAGGACATTCATTCACTGAGATTCATGTTAATGGCCAAAAGGAATTACCTGAAAGAGTTTCCTATACTTTTTTTTTCTTGATCCCAAGCAGGATCAGAATGACATTCTGTGGAACGTAACACTTATACATTGGGGAAAGAGGATCTTTTAGAAAATTAATTCAAAATTAAGAATATAATGTAACCAACATCCCTTCCAGGGGCTAGGAAGAAGCTCATGGAAATGAGGAGCTTATGCATCATTAGTCAGATAATAAATCCACCTCTGGTTAAGAGTATTTATGATAAACAGGCCATGCTTTGTGAACGCTTTCTCTGGGCCCTATCCCTGCAATATCTTACCCAAACTTCCCTGGTTGAATTGGGGTTTAGCTTAGAACAAAACTTTCAAATCTGGATTAGTAGATTTGCAATGGAAAGTTTGAAATGGGAAGGGGATTTTATTCTAGTTTATTTTGCCATGTTAAATAACATATTGAAAAAAGTAATTTTAATTATAAAATAATTAGTAAGAAATAAATTTGGAGACTACAGAGATACAAAGACCATCCACAAGAATCATGCTACAGTTTTTCCTTCTAATCTTTTTCAAAGATGTGTGTATGTATGTGTGTGGGGGAGAGGTACATTTAACCCAAATCATCCAAATTATATACAGAACACAGTCACTTTATCAGATGATGCCTTATTCTTATAGATTTAGGTGTTTGACTTTTTCTTTTCTCTCTTTTTATATTGTTTACACATGTTTTTAAATTTATTTTTGGTGTCCTAGGAGGGACTTCATTCTATAATAAAGTTCAATGTTAATGTTTTTCATTTGATTATAGAAACAATACAGCTTTAGACTTTGGGACATCAGATTACTATAGCTTCAAGAACTATATTTAGATGTGTATGCTGAAAACCTTGGCAGAAAAGAACTTCTGAAACTGGCTTGCTGCAAAAGTGAAACTTTCCATCAGGCCCAGGGAATCCCTGACTAGGTGACTGACTGGCTTCTGAATGGGGTTCTGATTTACAAATCCCGCTCCCCTCATTCATCCTCTCTCATTTAGAGGGAGCAGAGAGAGGAACTGCATTTTACATTAAAAAAAAAAAAAAGTTTTAATGTATCCAAACAAATACTCCAGAAACAGTAAAAGCTTTTTTGGGTGACTGCCATTCTCCACATAATATGTTTCAGAGATAATATTCAGTTATTATTATTTTTTTTGCATTTCTATGGCAAGAGAAAAAACAGGGCTACAGATTATCTTTTTACAGAATATGAATTCAATTGACTTTTTTCCCCCAATTTCTTTTTGAAAGATTAAGTATCTCAGAGAGCGACTTTTTTTTTAGAAAAACAGAATGGAGTGACAAAGAAAGTATGCATTACATGGAAAGAACCTTTGATTCTTGTCCTAATTCTCCACTGCTAGGCTTCTGCTTTCTCATTTTTAAGAAGAGGCAGATTATTCTTATAGAATACTGAACATTCCTTCCAGATTTAACATTCTATGATTCTTTGATTAAGCTTATTTTGTTGCTTTTTTCTTGATGATTTTCAAATGTTATCTAAGCAACTGTTAGATTAGATTGCTGCTTTTTGTGCCGAGTCACCACTCTTGAACACAGCAGCTCTCATTCAGCCCTGTGGATGGTGTACATTAAGAGCAACAGAGAACACCCACATCCTACATTACCTCTGCAGCCAAGCCAGTGAAACATTTCTGCAGGCATTCTTTCTTGCTCCCCAAAGACCCTAAGCATTTTCAATGGAGATATAGACATGAGTTAAAAGTCAATGTTCATTTGACACCTTTTTGGGGGTACCTACCACATTCTAACCACCAACACAGGCACCAAGGATACAATAGTGAACAACAGAGATACATTTTCTCTTTTCAAATTTGTTTAGAGTCCAGGGGTAAGTAGACAAATCATACACATAAATGTGAAAATGCAACAGTGAGAAGTGCCACCATAAAAAAGTATTTGGTGTTCTGAAAATCTATAATGTTATTTGATCTGTTCAGCCACATTCAAGGGCCTTCCCAAAAAAATCAGTGCTTAGCCCAAGATCTAAATGGTGTCTCAGTGTAAAAAGCGAAAGAAGGAAAGGTAGAGGACACGTCCCATGAAAATGCGTTGCAATGACACGAAGTAACATGAGTACGTGAGGCTAAAGAAGGCAAGTGTGGCTGGATACCGGAAAGTAAAGAAGAGCCTATAGGAGATGAGATTGGTAGAGACATGACCATGCAAGACTCTTTTGGCCCGGTAAAGAAGTTCCATTATTCTGGGATGCCTCGTGGCTCAGTTGGTTAAGTGTCTGCCTTCCGCTCTGGTCCTGATCCTGGGGTCCTGGCATCAAGTCCCACATCTTGCTCCTTGCTTGGCAGGGAGCTTACTTCTCCCTCTGGCTGCCGCTCCCCTTTCTCTCTCTCTCTCTCTCTTTCTCTGACAAATAAATACATAAAATCTTTTAAAAAATTTTTTTTAATTCCATTATTCTAAGAGCTAAGAAAATCATGGATGGGACCTTAGTATAATGATTAGATTTACTTACTAATCATCTTTCATGTGAGAAAGGAAAGATATGAGGCATATTTGTCTAGAGTCAGACTGTGTAGAGAATTAAAAAGTGATGTAATAACTTTTATTGTTATTCTGGGTTCTGCTGTGGACTGCTAAACCTAACTTTCCTTGAATGCCTCATTTCTATAGAATATTATCATGGGACTTAGCTGATACAGTGCTGGGGGACAATCAGAAGCTATTGTTCTGACTGTTTATTTCTGCATTATTTCTGTATTGAAATAGATTTAGACATCTGAAGGATAGTCTTAGGTCCTACAAGAGTCCCAGAAGGCAGACTGCCAGCTCTGCCAGGTGAGAGGAAAAAACAGCTGTATGTTCTCCAGGAGCATTCATTGATAAGACAGCCTAATACTTGCCCTTATGTCCAACAGAGAGAACTGGAAACTCCCAAATTATTCTGGTAATTCATCCTGGGCCCTTATCACAGATCTGTATTTTCTCCCATTTTTAATTAAATGCATGCCTCTTCTTTATTCCTGAGGAACTATACAAAATTTCATGAGCGATTCCCATTCCTNNTAACTGACATCCACGCAGCCATCATTCAAGAAATGATTCCTTACCATATTGAGCACCAGGAAGCCCACAAACATTCTGGCTTAAAACGCGATTGTTCTTGTGTAGTATTAGGGCATCTTATCAGTATCCCTGGCTCCCCACCTTCCTCCCACCCTGACACTGTGGTGATTCTACATTAGTAAAATAAGGAAGGGCTGGAGGGGACATATCCATTGGTACTTATTTCTTCGGGCTTCCCAATCCCTGTTTCCTAAGGCAATACCAACAGAACCATTTAGTAGGTGATATTACATCATAATGTTTCAGATAATAAAAATCATCAGACTTTTACCAGCTCTGGCTTTGTTTAGTAGAAATATAAAGATTTAAGACACATCAGACTCCCAATAAATATCCAAAAAGATTTCCATTCACTTTGTTCTATGACTAAACCCACTTATTAGCCTGTCTTTTAAGGGTTCCCAGACCCAATCCCAACATGTGGGGGCCCCCTCATCAACACCATGCAATTCTTGGATACCCCTCTGGTATCCCAGAATTCAACTCAAATCTTACACTATCTAGCTGGAGATAGCATCAAATTCCAAAGGTTAAGTGTTCAGTCCTATAAGATTGCCCCCTTCCCCCCACTACAGATGCCTGTTGCAAGCCCCAGGCTGTTACCTGCGCTTCTGATCAACTGGCTATAGATTCGAGGTTCCAACAACTTCCTCCTTAGATTCTTTTCATTTGCTAGAGTGGTTTATATAATTCATGAAAACACTTGGGTTTACCAGCTTATTAAAGCACATGACGAAGGATATACATTGAAGAGTCAGAAGAAGAGATACATACCGTATCAGAAAAGGGCAAACCACTCTCCAGTCTCCACAGGTTCACCATCCTGGAAGTTCTCCACACCCAGTACTTTGAGGTTTTATGGAGGTTTCATTGTATAGTCAAAGTTGACAAGTCATTGGCGATTGGCTAATTCAACCTCCAGCCCCTCTCAGACCCTTTAATCACAGGGTTGGTCGTCCTGACAACCAGTATTAGCACTTGGGTGGGGTCCAAAAGTCACCTTCATTAACATACCAAAAGATACCTTTACTGCCCTAATCTCAGGAATTTCCAAAGGTTTTAGGAGCTGTGAGCTAGGAATGTTGGAGAGATTCCTAACGTAAGAGAAATACATAATTGGTCATCTAAATGACCAGGTGTATATTTCTTATAAATTACAATACTGTAACGTGTCAGGGTTGGCAATGCTGAACTTGATAGTAGGGAACAGGCACAGGAACAAAAAATAAGATTGAGGAAGAGTAAGATGGGGTCAGGCAAGCAGAGATCGTTGGTTTCTGACCTTTAGAAAGCTGTATAGCCTGGTCAATGACAATAGTTTGAAGTTAATCCTTTGTTTCTCTGTGAGCCCCACACAATCATAGTACCTTCCACTGTAACTAAAATTGTTACCTGACAAAATAAACAGTCTCATAATGGAAAAAAAACACCAGGCTATTTAATAGCTTCAGAAGGCTAAAACACACCACCAACACCAACAAAAATAGAGCATTAGATTACTCTGTGCAGGAACACCCTTTTACCCTCTTTTGGGAAAAAAAAAAAAGGAATAGAATACAGGGGACCATATGAGTATAAATGGCAATGTCTTGCTGCTGCTACTAGAGGTTTGCACGTTTTTCTGTTCCTTCAAACAAGGCTAAATGGATTTTACTTGTTTACAGATAGCCTACACAATATATCCATCATCTTTTTTCTCTTATTATTCTTTCCTCTCTTTGCAATTTTTATTAAAATGAGAATAGAATGGTTAGTGCCTGTGATCATTAGCTTGCACAAGCTGGCTTATGAAACAGATTGTTAGTGCCATAAACACAGGCCTAGGAATTCTATCATCCAGTCCCTGATGTGGCATGTCAATTCTCGGGGAATGGCTTATCCTAAATAGTGTTTGCAGTTATTCATAAATATATAATGACAGTGATCCTTAAGTAAACTTCATCCAAATCACTCAATCCTGCACTAGTAATGATTGTACACTAGTAAAAAGCAATGAGAGGCAGCTGCTCTACCCTGTTTATAATATTAGCCATTATTCAAATACTGTGTCATTCACCCTCCACAGCTAAAAGGCTCTCCAGAATTAGGAAGAATGAATTCATTGCTGGAAACCTTGAAATTTCCAAGGTTAAATGAAAAGATAAAATAGTGATATCAGGAAAATGGAATGAGTAATGAAAAGCAAAGCACATTAGACATTAGGCGAACAACAGAGTTTTCTCTAAGAAATTATAGAGGTTATGAAGAAAATAGGAAAGGGATATATTAAAAAGGTACTCTATTTAGTTACCTCACAGAATTAAAAATGAATAAATGGAAATGCATCATTTATGCTTACGTAACGATTCGACATTGAAATGATAGCATTTCCCACTAAATTAATCTATAAAATTAGCACAATCTCAATCCAAGTACCAAGAAGATCTCAAATTTTATATGGAAAATGAATGCACATAGAAAAGTGAGGATGGGGCACCCGGGTGGCTCAGTCGCTAAGCGGCTGCCTTCGACTCAGGTCATGATCCCAGGATGCTGGGATTGAGCCCCGCATTGGGCTCCCTGCTCAGGTGAGCCTGCTTCTCCCTCTCACTCTGTCTGCTGCTCCCCCTGCTGTGCTCTCTCGCTCTCTCTCTCTGTGTCAAATAAATAAATAAAATCTTAAAAAAAAAAAAAAGTTAGGATAACTATGAAAAATAACAATGAAGGGAAACTGACACTACTAAATATTAAAACATATTAAGCTATAATATTTAAAATAGTTTGTAGTGGCCCAGATTATCAGAAGAATAATGCAAAGAGAAATCATATACAGAGATAAATGGTTATGGGGATTTACTACATGATGAAGGTGAACGGAAGGTAAATTTTATGCAAAATTGTTGGGACAGCTGGCTAGTGGCTTAAAAAAATAGATCACTTTCTTATATCTCACATGAAAATAAGTCCTATATAGAAGGATAAATAAATATATAAACAGAAGAAGAATGCTATACATAAGGACAAAAGGAAAATATATGATTTTTTCCCCTTAAATTCCCGGGGTTGAGAATTAAAACCAAAAAATTATTTTTAAAATGATAAATTTCTATAAAAATTTAAAACTCCTACCCACTCCCCAAATTGTCTTAAACTAAGTCAAAAGACAAGTGATAACTGGGAAAATGATGTCTAGCCCATATGATCTTCTAGGGACTAATACTTTCAATATTAAAACAATTGTATAGATAAAATCTTCAAACTATTTGATAGGAAAATGAGAAAATGACATGAACAAGTAATGCACAGAAACACAAAACACCAGTGCTCAATTAATATAAGAAAATGTTCAAACTCACTCATAATTAAAGAAATTTAACCTAAATGCTTTTTTATTTTACATCTAAATGGTAAAAATTTAAAACATTGATATCTCCTAATGCTGAAGAGAACTATATTGAAACACTAGATACATCTTGGTGGAGGTTTAAATTGATGCATTTGTATAGCCTTTGGCAATATCTATAAAAATGTAAATCTACCTATCTTTTGACCTGAAATTTGGACTTCTAAATATTTATTCTACAGAGATAGTCACCAATTTGGCAAAATACATGTAGTAAGAAGTCCACTGCAACATTGTAGTAGCAAAACAAAACAGAACAAACCATCCCAACAAAACAAAACCTGGAAATAATCTACATCCATAAAAATAAAGTGCATAAATCACGATGCTGTGATTGAAATGAATGAAATAAATTTATTTATAATGTATACTTAATGTCTTAGTTGCAGTGTTGTTTGAAAAATACCAAATTACACAATATTGCATATATATAGTTCAATCCCATTTCTGCTTTTTTCTCTTAGAAATAGAAATTATTTATGAGCTTGTATAGTTAAAAGAAAGCTAAACACCACTTCTTTTAGCTTATACAATATCCTTGATATTGGTGATGGGAATGCAAACTAGTGCAGCCACTCTAGAAAACAGTATGGAGGGTCCTCACAAAGTTTAAGATAGAACTCCCTAGGATCAAGCAATTGCACTACTAAGTATTACCCAAAGGACACAAAAATACTGATTTGAAGGGGCACATGCACTACGATGTTTATACACCCAAGAGGTTTCCCCTCTCTCCAATGTTTGGTAACCTCCAGTTGCCTCCAATTTATAATCTAAACTTTAAGGCCAACCAGTAATTTCTACTCCCATTTTTCTAAATCTAACTTCTTCGGCTACAGGGATACCTGGTTGAAGTCTCCTAACTGTCCATTTTTTTTTTTCTTTCTTTCTTTAATGTTGCCAGGGATAAATGAGAACACAGTAGTACAAGCAAGTAGACTAAGTGAATTATTTATATTGGAAAACATCTGAGTATTATAGATCAACAGATGTCTTATAATGGAAAAGATGTCTAAACAACAGCTTATAAATAACTGCAGCTTTAAGTACCCAGGTATGTAGGTAAAAAATAAAATCTATCAATTCTATCGATATAGTAATCCTGCTGAGTTTTTCTATATAACTCAGTTAATTCCTAAAAGGCAAATGTGTCAAAGGTGAAAGAATCCAAGAGGGAGAACACTTTCAAGCAACCCACGCTGGCATCTTTCTCTAGTGTTACAGAAAAAAAAAAAAAAAAAAGAATCATGGTAAAGCTGTAGGGGTTAGTCTATCCTGCTATGCCTAGGTCAATCCAAATGAGGGGAATGGAGTAAAGGGGATCTGAACCGTCCTTTATAGGATGCTACTTAGTCTCATCTCTGTGCTGTATCTCTGCCATTTTCTTATTGGATCTTTCCAGGAGACATAAATTTGTCATAAATGTGTAGGTTCTGAAATACATAGGTTCTGAAATTTACCAATTTATTGCCTATGGGTTTACACAAGTCACCTAATCCCTCAAACCTCAGTCCTGTCATGGGTAAACTGTAAAGCCTATGTCCTAGGTTTGTTGAAGGGATTAAATGATAGGAAGAATGTAAGATGCTTAGCGTGGTGTCTGGCACATACTAAATGTTCAGAATATGCCTTTTTAAAATACTTGTTCTTTCCAATCATGTTTAATTTTTTAAAAGATTTATTTATTCATTTGAGAGAGAGAGCACAAGAGCATGGGGGAGGGAAAAAGGAAGAGAGAGGGGTAGAGGAAGAGAATCTCAAGCAGACTCCCCACAGAGTGTGGAGCCTGATGCAGGGCTTGGTCCCAGGACCCCAAGATCATGACCTGAGCCGAAATCAAGAGTCAGAAGCTTAACCGACTGAGCCACCCAGACCCCTCTCCAATCATCTGTTTAAAAATCACTACCTAATACAGGGTTTGTCTGATGTCTTTTACTACCACACCTAGCACTTATATCAACACCATGCCAATTGGTATAACCTTTGTCCCTTTTGCTGTGAGGATTCTGTTGGCTCCTGCTTGTCTCCCATAATATTGTAAAGAATTACAGATATTGGCTGTACACACTCTTCCTTGGTTTCCTCTTACCAGTGTCTCGTACATGCACACACAACAAATGCCCAATGAATGTTGTTGCTTTAGCTCTCTGACAGCTGGAGAGATGCAGTACTTCCAGGTTACAATATTTACTGCCTGTGTTATTCAACTGAGTAACTAGTTAACCAGCCATCCAAGGAAGAAAATAACAGGCTGATCAGAACGTATGGTAACAGTTCTTGTGGGTCAATTTCAGGATTCACCTTCTCACTAGTGTGTTAGCTCTTTCCCTTAGGAGATACACTCCGTGGCTACATGTCATAATTCTCTCTCAGTATACCAGCTTCGCTACAAATGGATGCAGTAAGCAAGGAGGAAGCTGCTTACTTTCTCAACTTGCTAAATATCATACAAGGAGTGTCATCTTTGCTAGGAAATGTATAACAAAACATTCGTAGGATACTTGCAGGATAAATAAAGGTCTCATTAGTTGCATGTTAAAGAAACTAACCTGTTTAGAGCCGTGGAGGTAAACAAAAGAAAAATCACTGAATTAGGCCCATACTTAATTTAATTTATACTCAGTTAATCCCAGTTAATAAAATAGAGGAAGTACTACTTTTCCTTAAGGAAAAAGTTCAAGCTGATTTTTTAAGGAACTCTGACTCCTCGTAAATTACCATGTCAAGGAAGTAAATGGAATCACAAAACTGGTACTTAAAACCACATCTATACTTTTCTGCTGCTGAGTTTTTGTGTTGCTTTTCCTGTTGCAGGCTCCAGATTGCCTCAATAGGAAGAGATCTCAAGAGGCCATCTGGTTAGAACTGAGTTTTTACCTTGCAGATTTCTGAGAACAAGCACCTTGTTTGGGCATTTGGGGTGACCTGTCGGGAAACATTCTGATGGAGAGCCCACTACCACTGTCATTTCCACCTGCTAGAGAAAGTGGGATGGATACAGACTTTCACATGAAAAGCTTATAACTGTTACTCTAAATGGTCAAAGCGGCAGGAGATAATCCTTGAGTTGCTTTGGGTAAAAGTCCTTTACTATTTACTATATAACTAAGTTTTCTCATCTATAAAGCTGAATTAGACAAAATCAATTCTAATATCCTACAATTCTTTTATTACTAAAATTTCATCAGTGTCTAACAACTGGTAAGATTTTATGGAACTAAGTTCTCATACTGGAAATTCTTTCCAGCAAAAAGAATCTGCAGCAAAGCCTATGTTGAGGTGTAAAAGGCACAGAGCCCGGCATCTAGCACAGTTAGTGGGCATAGTTCAGGGCTCCACACCAAGCTCCACCACTCCAGCTGGGTGTGTGCCCTTGGACAAGTCCCTCCACCTTGCTAAGACTCAGTTCTGCCATGTGTAAAATGGAGACAACGATCCCTATCTCATGGGTTGTTGCATCTGGCAAGTTGTAAGTAGTGAACGCTAGTTGTTGCCATTATTAAGAAGCCAAGAGAAGTTAAGTGCAAAGGCAACTGGAGAAAGGAGAAATCCATATTTTAGGGACCAGAAAAGACCTCTCTGAATCCATATCATATTTGCATAGAACACTTCACCGAAGTATAAGCAGCTGCACATTTAAATTGTGCTCCTACTATGAAAGCATCCATTTAATACTTAGTAATTAGCCGCAAGGTTATTGAAGTAACATTCCTCTTGAAGGATCCTTCTCTCCTGCATTTCTGAAAAATAAATAAATAACTAAACTGTGTGTCTGATTAAAAACTCTTATCGTTTCACACAACAGACACCAGTTTGATTTCTCCTTTTAACTTCAGTGAGGTCACACTCCTGTGTTTGTGACATAGCAGCAGGTTGCCATGGAGATGATAGCTTTATCAGCAACTCTGCTTTGCAATGACTTCACAGCAAGGTTACCAAGAAGCAGATGGGCTGTGAAGGAGACAAACCCCCTTGTCTAAACACAAATAGCATTGATAATTAATTAGCTGAAGCAGCAGGGGAAATTATGAAAATGTGTGAAAGGTAAAAGGATTTCTATTTATTACAGATTTGATAGTTCTATTCCTCTTGCCAGAGGAAAATCACATCTCTCCCCCTTTGGGAATATTGCATGGTCTACTGAATAAATGTGGCTCTAACTGGTTTGAGTATGCTGGGCTTTTCTTTCTAGACCCCTTGATTTCCTGGTTAAAGTAACAAAATAAGTTATCTTTTGTGACAGTCCAAAAAAGAGATTGTTAAGCAAAACAACTTCAGATTATTAAGATAATTAAAGGATTGCAAGATCAACATATTTAGACTTCAAAGGCCCTATTTGGACATACGGATCCTCTGTTTGAAAATGCCTCTTTTGCTGATAAAGGCCCTCGTATTAATTTTCTAGGGCTGTAATAACAAAATTACAGTCACACACAGACGGAGTGATTTCCTCACAGTCCCAGAGGACACAAGTCTAGGACAAAATCTGGTCACTTCTGGGGCCTCTCTCCTATACTTGCAGCCCGTTGCCTTCTTCCTGCGTCTTCACATGGTCTTCCCTTTGTGCACACACATTCCTGGTGTCTCCTTGTGGGTCCTAACTTCCTTTTCTTGTAAGGATACCAGTCAGATTGGATTAGGACCCACCCTAACAGCCTCATTTCCACTTACTTCTTTAAAGGCCCTCCTCCCATTACAGTCACATTCTGAAGTACCTGGGGTTAAAGCTTCAATGTAGGATTTAAGGGGGACATAATTCAGCCCACACCAGTCCTACTTTATCATTTGGATAACACAATTAGACAACACTGTATACAAAGTCTTTCCTAACCAGATCTGCCCCTCTTTCACAGAACTGGCCTTCCGAAGTATCGCTATAAGCAGCACACAGTAGAAACACTCCAGATTACTACAAATTCTGCAAATACTCCAGGCCTAGAGGCTCTACCTTTGCCACCTCTCTCCATCTTCCTTGGAAACTTGTGCTCAGCCTTTTTCCAGGGAACACCTCCTCTCTGACATATTTCCTGACTACTCTCCCTCTGGGAGAGTTAATAATCCTCTCCTCCTCTGTACTTTGGACATAGCTTATTGGAGTGCTTCACATCAGTCTAGTAGTATACTGATGGGAGTGTATTTCTCCTAGGAAATGGTGAAAGCAGAAAAAGTGGTGAAAGGCAGGCCTGCATTCTTAATCGTGCTTCTATCACCATATTTAACTCCGTGCACAGAGCTTTGAAATGCTTTCTGGATGCTTGGAAATAAAACACTTAAAAGCTGGAAGGATGGGAGGGGGGAGGGAAGGGGGGGAGGGAGGGAAGGAAGGAAAGAAGGAAAGAAGGGAGGAAGGAAAGAAAAAAATTTTTAAAAAGCCAAAACAAAAAACAAAAAAACCCCACAAACCTGTCCTTGAGAACCTACAAAATGCATGAATAGATAGATAGATGTGTGGAAGCTTTTTCTCTCAAATGCAGGTAATCTATGTGTCTGGGCTCTTTCAAGAACATATTTTGATTTGACTTACACCCTTAATCCATCATCTTGTGCACCAGCCCTGCTGATGGCTCTACCACATAGGAGTGGGGTTTGAGGCTCGCCTCTTCCTCCCATGACAGTCACCTAAGAGTGCACCGGTCCCAAGAAGAGCAGTCCCTGCCACCAGTGACAGTCAGGGAATGAACTGCGTGTTCTACCATTCTATCCATAGCTCCTACTGTGAACAGAGACAAGAACTAGGGGCCACTTCCTCCTTGTTTGCTCATACTCCCAGTGCTGCAGAGCCGCATTGTCTCCAGGGCCTTTTGGGTTTTTGAAGTAGAGAAAATGCTGGAGTCGGTCATGTTGCCCTGCCCCATCCACTGGAGTACGGACAAGAACTCTGCCGTCCCTATATGGCCTGGTATGTTGAAGTGGTATGTAGTGTTTTGAAAAGCAGATGAGGACCCTTCTTAAAATGTCCTATACACACAGATTAGAAAAAGATCATTTTCACAAAATAAGCCCCAAGTACAAATTTCTACTCATCAAACAAATCCTTTATTACTCAATCCCTAGGTCTTGAAACTTGGTCACTTGCAAGGAAATTGGCACAATGTGCCATCCTTATTTTGTGTTTTCCTTCATTGTCCTTTATCACTCAGGCATACACTGCTTCAAGATCTTTTCCCTCACATTTTTTCTGCCCTAGCTCAAATATTTCATTTATAATATATGTTAATGGCTGCATATATTGACCTACAATAAATGTTAACTGAAAAGCTGATTAAAATAGTGCTTCTCCTATCATTCTTGCATTAATTGTGATCCTGTTTGTGAAGATATAACTAAACTCCAGGTGTCATTCAATTCACGCAATTTGGGAAGGGGTATAACTAACCTCCAGTGTCCCTGAAATTACATCATATATCTTTAGCTTGGTTCTACATAGCAACCAAGAATCTTCAACCACAGAATCATAGAGCTTTAGTTCAAAAAGGGCTTCGCAGACATGTATTCTTGACCGGGTACTCTGAATACCTAGGTCCTTGAGATATATAATCAGCTCATATTCATCTAAGATAAGACTACATAATTTAACATGTTTTGCTTAAAATATCATCTTCTTTACTTTGAATTGGAGTATGAACTCTGTGTTAGCACTTAGCACAAACATCTGAAGCTATAATTGATAGCTCTGTCTTCAAACAGTTAAAAATAGGAGGCAATTTAATTATTACTTGATTAATATAGTATGTGTCGTATGAAAATATTCCCAAACATAAGGCCTTAATTAAAAACAAAATCAAAATCAAAAACAAACAAACAAAAAAACCACAGGCGCATGGGTGGTTCAGTTGGATAAGTGTCTGCCTTCAGCTCAGGTCATGACCTCAGGGTCCTGGGATTGAGTCCCACATCGGGCTCTCTGCTCAGCAGGAAGTCTGCTTCTCCCTCTCACTCTCCCTCTGTGCTCTCCCCCAGCCTCAAATAAGTAAATAAAACCTTAAAAAAAAAAAAAAAACTTACAAATACTCCGTAATGAAAGGTTGAATCCATATTCTAGTTCAAAACTTTACAAAAATAAAATAACAATGATTAATGTTAAGTACTTGCTATAGTCAAGTCACTGAGCTGATATCATTTAGTTCCCCTGCCTCAAAAAATTAAAAAAAGAAAGAAAGAAAGAAAGAAAGAAAGAAAGAAAGAAAGAAAGAAAGAAAGAAAGAAAAGAAAGAAAAGAAAGAAAACTTGGAGAACAGAATTATTTTCTCCACCCTAGTAATGAAAAAGACTTAATATTTGGCCTAAAGAGGTTATGTGACTTGAGTGGATGCCATGGTAATCTAAATTATTCTAATTTTTCAACTAGTTGAGGTACATTCCTACTATTTTATACTTTTTGCCACTTTGTTTTAGAACTGTACTTTAAGGAGAAATGAATATATTATCTATGCCTTCTGTTCATATATAGTGCCCACTTGCTAAGTAAAGCCTCTGATGAAAGCACTTTTTTCCATTGTAAGTAAAGAGAACAGGACATAGCTCTCAGTGTAGGACTCTGGACCCTTTCACCATGTCATCTGAAACATCCTCTGTCTCTCCCTTCTTGGTAGAAGGCATCAGGGGAAGATGACATATAATTACTTGTCTGGTGGGGTTTTAGATTATGTGAACGACCATCTATCTGCAAGAAGAGTGTAGCCATCTATTCCATCCTCAGTCAGTAGATGATAAGAACTTTGGGAAGTGAGGACTTGGAGATGGTTTAAAATGAATGACCTAGAGATCAAATGATTTATGTTCACTATCTGATTTTCTCTGAGAAAATGACTAATTTCCCAAGCCAGCAAACAAAGAAAATGAAATAAACAACAAATTTTAAAGATGAAGCTAAAAACAGTCTAGAATCAAAAAAGATATGTTCAGTGTGAGCCAACTGTCACATCTTTAACCCTTCCATCTGTGGGTGTGCATTCGAAAAAGGAGGATACAAACCCAAACCACATCTAGCCTGTTAGCTGGGTAATCTGATTTTCATGTGTTTGTAAGCTGGCAAGGCACGCTTGCCTGTCTCTGTGTGTATGCATTGAGTCTGGCAATTAACCCTGTTATCTTAAGAAATCAAATGGGCTTGCTGGGGCCTCACTCAAAGCCACCTCAGAGGGGGCACTGTGCTGACGACCTATACTGGCCTAACGTTGAAGTATGAAGGGAGGCAGTCAGGAAGACGTGGACTTTCTTCTCAAAAATATCTTTACGTATATTACTAATTGGACAGATTAGGAAAACAAGGCTGTTGGAGGGACCACTGAAATGGTATTCAATAAGTTTTCTTAGTATGAGATGCAAAGGAATATGAAAAAACCAGAAACTTAGAAAAAGATAATAGCATGTGGAATATTACAAAGATTATTTTGGCCATAAAAGTCCTTGCATCTTCTTTCAGGATATAAACCCAAATCTGATGTCTCAGGGGAACCTGGACTATCTTCCCAGAGGCCCTTCCCTCCGTCCCTCTCACAGCTGTCATTAGGTTGATAATGATTGATCTCTGTTACAAGGTTTATGCTGAAATGCATTGTATTTTTGTGGCTGAAATGAAAGGGGGAGCTGAGGGTCCCAGTAAATAGGGATACACTGAGCTGTGATGCCTTTGCTGCTTCCTTGTTCGTATTTGGGATGGGAAGATGGGCAGGGGAGACACAGAAAGAATCTTTTTTTCTGGACTGATTTCTCCACCTTAATTCAAACAATGTTCATGAAATTTCCCTATCCCACGGTCTTATGCCAGGATTCTAGAATGTCAAAAAGTCTCTGAAGGGATGCGTAGTAGACACAGTTTTATCTTCTTTGAAAATGGAGAAGTAGAGGGCCAAATGTTGCCCGCTTCTTTGTTATTTCCAGAGGAATGTAAGAATCCTCTTTTCTACTTCCTCGATGATTGTGGTCATTAATAAAGCACTGGTATTAAAGGGATTAGTATCAGGGTTTGTTTGGTTTGGTTTGGTGGGGGGGAGGGGAAGACAAGTACTTTTTATTTTCTTGGTTTGAATTCTTCACATGTCTCACCTTATTATCATCTTTTTTTTTCTTAAAACCTTTATTGAAGTATAGTTGATACACAAAAAAGCAAAAAAAAAAGATCATGCATATTTAATGTATATAATTTGATGAGTTTGGAGACATGCATATTCCTGTAAAACCGTTACCACAATCAAAGTAACAAAATACCCATCACCTCCAAAAGCTTCC